>NW_024962262.1:27364421-27534255 GCF_019238085.1 Lagopus leucura
CTTCCCCTCTACTCTGCCCTGGTAAGGCCTCATCTGGAGTACTGTGTCCAGTTCTGGGCTCCCCAGTACAAAAAAGACAGGGATCTCTTGGAAAGAGTCCAGCGGAGGGCCACAAACATGGTGAGGGGCCTGGAGCATCTCTCCTATGAAGAAAGGCTGAGTGAACTGGGTCTATTTAGACGTGAGAAAAGAAGACTGAGAGGGGATCTAACCCAGGTCTATAAATATCTAAGGTGTGGGGGCCATAGTGGTGAGGCCAGTCTCTTTTCAGTGGTGAGTGGAGACAGGACAAGGGGAAACAGCTAGAAACTGCAGCATAGGAAGTTCCGCACAAATGTGCGCAAGAACTTCTTTACAGTGAGGTGACGGAGCACTGGAACAGGCTGCCCAGGGAGGTGGTGGAGTCTCCTTCTCTGGAGATGTTTAAGACCTGCCTGGATGCCTACCTGTGCGACCTGGTGTAGGGAACCTGCTTTGGCAGGGGGGTTGGACTCGATGATCTCTGGAGGTCCCTTCCAACCCCTACAGTTCTGTGATTCTGTGATTCTTTGTTCCCTTGAATATCAGTATACATATTATGTTTTTTAAAGTTCATATTTCAGTGCCAGGTGTTCCAAACTTGCCTAAAATTTGTCAAACTCTGATTTTATGTATGTCAGTGGAATGTGGTCAAAGTTTGTATGTGGTCTTAGTTTAAGTGCTTCCTGTTGCCATGGAAACTAAGACTGTATACAAGGTGTGCAGTATGCACTGTGCAAGTACTTCTGGGAGAAATGCGTGTTTGATATACATGGAAATATGATAACTACTTAGGAAAAAAAAATCCTATATAATATGCATAGATTGATAATAATTTTTTAAAAATTATTTTAAATAGAAATACATTATTTTCATAAAATAATTAAGCTTGCATTTTGTTTTCTAGTGATTTCCTTACAAGATTAGAGTTAAGGGCACCTTACTTCTGTCACTGTGAAGATTTGAAGAAGTTATTCAGCTGTGATGCTGTTCAGTTCTCATATTCAAAATGAAGGGAATAACATCAGAAAACATGAGTCACTACAGACTTGTGAAAATAAAAGTAAAAACCTCAAACCCCACAACATAATAGAAAGGCTAGGTATCATTACAGCTGATATGGTGCTGTTGGTCTGTAGTTAAATAAGCTGGTTTTGCAGATCAGTACTTTCAAAGCAGTCTGATTGTGATGGAAAGCATTATCCAGATCAAGTTTTGTAAGTTATTATTCAGGACTAGTGAGCCATTTGACTGCAGAGTTCCAAAGAGCATTTCTGATCGTTATATCATTTATAGTTGATGAAGAGAGAGAGTCGTAAGTCTAATTTTAGAACATCCAGTAAGCAGTCTCAGTGCAGATATTTTCCTTTTCACTGGTGTAATATTGCTCATTAGAGCTGCTGATGAATTAGGTAGATATTTTTGCAGTCATGAGTACTCTGGTCATAGGTAGTGACTGACTGTAAACAGAGGGGAAAGCAAAGCAAAGTGAAATTATTGTATACTGAATTGAAATATTATGAAGCACTGAATAAAAAACAAGGTGAGCTCACTGGATCTAACTGTGTGGGTCTGAACTTGTTTGCCTCATCTCCAAACTGAGCTTCATATGCTTACCTAGTGAAATCTACGGCTGACCTAAAAAAAAACCTTTAAAGATATTATTGTTTCTTCGACCTTTGCACAGAGAGTTGAAATGTGATTTAGAAGAGCATATTGTATCCTAGTCTAAGTCAATTAAACTATACCATGGTTTGAGATATTCCCATCTAAACAACACTGAATATATGAATGCAGTTCTTTTAAACGAACCATTTTAACTGCATTGTGCAGATTGTTCTCAGATACCCCAGGAATGCATCAGCCAGCAGTTCTCATCACGGAGCCATGGTTTTTCCTCCATCCCACTGCCTTTCCTTTCAGTGTTTCTTCAGACACTGTTCACATTTCTTGGATTTGCTGCAAAGTGGAGTAAGGAAACAAGGTTGACAATGAGGAGAAGCAACAATTTCAGGGAAAAATTAACCTCATTTTAAATTACAACCTTGAGCTGTCAGGAAGTGCCTTTGGAAGTGGATGCATTTTCCCTGGTGAGTATAAAGCACAGTATACAAATAGTTCATACTGAAATGTTTTATTTGTAGACATCGAAACCCATCTGAAAAGTTTATCAGCAGTAGTTATTCACCGCAATCCTCAGCAGGTAAAAAGAGTGATCTTTCCTTGTTGCCATTCTGTGAATCGTGCCCAGGCAATGCACTGCTGGACGCAGGCCATGGCCATGACACAAGATGACAAGTGTATACAGAATCAAGGACCAATATGTGAGACCATAGCCCAGATACAATTGTACAGCACATACGCTCTGTTGCTTCTTAGATAGGCTCTGTTATATATAGACTGCTGTTTTTCCAGTAACTTGAAATTTCCTGAATTTTTGAACGTCTACATTTCACCAGAGAGATTAAACAAGGTCGAGGTGGGTCACTTCTTTCCTGTTCTCCAGCTGCAGGTAGAAAAGCTGAAGTCCAGAGATTCTCAGCCAAGCTGTAGCTACTTTAGCTACGGTTTTCCCTGGTGCTCTAATGAAGTTACTCAGCTGAGAACAGGAATGACTGCCTTTCCCTAAGTTTTTTTCATTAAGTTAATTACAAGCTGGTGCAGTTCCCTTCTGGTTCTTCAGTCCCTCAGCAGTTTAGGGTAGTTGGTATTGCCCATTCTGAAAGGAAGAAAATACTGTCTGTCACCTGACAGGTCTTGTCTCTCTGCTTCCTGTTGAGTATCATGGATCCTTGGCTCCCAAACCTGTGTGACATAGCCCAGCTGTAGCGGTGCTCACTGAATAACTATGCACTCATGCCCCTCTCTCATCTTTCTTTTTGCATTCTTTCCTTTGCTCATGAAAACATTGATTTTTCAATAAACAGAATTCTTGTTTGGCTCTGTTCATTTCCAGTTTCTAATTTCTGCACTTTTCTTTACCAGTCAGCATCTCCTGCATGCTATTTTGGCCCCTGAATATTTCTCTATTAATTCTTTATCTAGTATACAGCCTTGCATCTCTTGGTTTTATCCTTCTCATGTGGCAAGATTTTGCTTTGGCTAATTTTGTTCTATGGTTGCAGAGTAAAAGGTACTTTACAGCAGTCTCTATTCTCATCCTATATTTTCAGGGCTTTTCATGATATTACATATTTAATATTTGCTAAACTCCACATTGGAAATGTTGGAAAAAGGTTAAAAAGTGTTAATAAAACTGGGAAAAGTATGGATAAAAGATGTGCTAAAACACTATTCATATATCATAAAGTATTTTTCAGAAGAACGTATCATAAAGTATTTTTCAGAAGAACATAGATATAAATGAAAGTAGACACATAAAGTTGATTGTCAGTTTTATGCCTAAGTGTTCTGTGATTGAACCTTCAGATTTATCCCAGTTTGAAAATGTGCTGAAGATTTTATAAGAAACTGTACCAAAGATTGCAAATGGCTATGTTTTATCAGATTAAGTGATTTATCCCTAAATGAATAATGTAATATTCTGTATTCTGGTGTTGCAGACAGTGACTTCATCTAGCAGAATTTAATTAATAGTTTTACACATTTAAAGCAGCACTTTCTATCTTTGATGAAATCATTTTAAAATCTATTTCTTTCCATTTTAAGTTCAGGCTGTTTGCTGGAATACTGTCAGTATCTGTGGTCTGTATGACTGATTAAGGGGCCATCCTAAATATAACTTAAGGCATTAATGATAAATGAGTACTATTTCTATCTGTTCTTTCACAAGTTTGAGTTATTTCAAATAGTTAAAGTACCTAAAAAGTCTACCTGGCTCCTCCTAGGATCTCAATAGTTAGAGTCTCTAAATCTTCAAGTAAGTTTTCACATAGTTGTTACATAGCACATATCCTAATGGTCTTTCTTGAACTTATCTTAGCAATTTCTCTCTAAAAGACAGAATCAGTTTCAGAACATTCAAATATGGATAGGGAGCCATCAGACAACATCTGTGCTTTAGCAAGAGTGTTGTCCCACATTCATTTTCAAGTTTTGGGGTCTTTATGCTGTACTGAGTGACAGATTCTTGCCTATATATTAACAGGCATTATGAATTGACTTTAGGATTGTGCTGGTTCCTGGTGCAAAGTCTTGGTGGCCTGTAAAATGAGAACAGAAAAAAAAAATCACACCTCATTTTCTACATTTTCTACCTCATTTCTCATTTTCTAGATGAGATTTAAAGAAATTAATTATCACCTCCAATGGCAAGAACCTTTAGCTTTTGCCTCCTATTTACCAAAACCATCTTCTAAGCCAGTAACAATTTGAGTAACATATATTTTTTAATTAACTGTTGTAGCATTTAGGAAGATGCATGCTAATCTGGGCCCCAGATCTGCAGCCCTCAGCTTTACAAGATGCTGCTCTAGCAGAGGCTGTAAAGCCCTCGATAAGAGGGGCAGGGAGCAAGGTGCAAGTCCCACAGCGATAACCTCCTGACTCCAACATTATAGGTCTTTCTGCCAGAATTGAGTTCTACATCTTCCTCGATTGGTTATTGTCACAAATGAGTAATGGATGCACCCTGCCTGCATCCCCAGGTACCCCAGCCGGTCCATCAGGCCATCAGGAGCACAGCTGCCGGCCGCGGGGGCAGGCAGATAACAGGCAGAGCCCCAGAGAGCTGTTAAAGGCGCCAGCACAACCGGCCAGCGGCCGAGCACCTGCAGCTCCTCTGAATAACTACCTGCCCACCAGGGCTCCCAGTGCTGCCCTGAGTGGGCATTAATCAAGCTGCTCCCTGGGCTAACGTCTGAGACCAGATAAAGCCACGCAAACAAATCAAATCTGGGGAGGCAGCTGGGAAATGCACAGTGTTCTCACTGAGCTTGGGTTGTTTTGTACATGTATATGTATGTATATATATACATATATATATATAGAGAGAGAGAGAGAGAGAGGTAAATTATTCAAAATACTGCATTCACACTGGAGAATTGTTGATAGAAGTATATATGCAGGTATGCATACCTGTCTATGTACGTAACATGTAACTAAGCCTTATAATATTGTCCTGTTGCTGGCTGAGCAGCAGAATGTACTGGCCACTTTTTTCTTTTCTCTCCATGCTGATAACAAAGAAGTGGTGTTTTAAAAAACCCAGTTAGCTCGTGCTGAGTGAGAAGGGAATAAACTGGCAAATAAGATTGTGTATTAATTTACTGTGTTCTTTTGAAAGTGGTGTAAGTCACATTGCTGTTGCCGGTGTAAAGTTTTGACTGGAGATTTCCTAAAGTGTATGTCATAAAGTGAGTTTCTTTTAATATCTCCAGTAAATCTGAAGTTTCTTAAATGTGTCTAATTTAGACAAATTGTCCATATGTTTCATCTAAAGTGGACATTTGCAGTATTACTCTAGTGTTAATAGTATAATTAACTGCACTTTGGGAAATTGTTCTATTATCATGTGTTATCATTTTAACTCATGGAAAACGAATGGTTTGTAATGCAGAGTTCAAGAAAAATCTTCCTCAAATGTGTAACGTGAATTCACCTTCAGGCCAGATTTTCAGAAGAACGCAACTTCTCCTTTATCAACTCAAGGATGTCAATCAATTATTTGGAGCCATAAAAGCAGTATGAGCTGTTGTGTTCCTTTAGTATCTAGTGCTTTAACATCTGATCCTAACTATAACTTTGTCTTTAGTCATAGCTGTATCTGTAACGTTGCATTTCTGAAGGATTTGATTTGTCTCATTTGGGAATGGGAGTTAAACTTCACACAGGGCATTATGCAGCACTTTGTCACATGGAAGAAGGCAGCTGCACTGCAGAGCAAAAAACAAAACTAGTATTCCTCCTGATGAAAATTGCAAAGGAAATATTGGAATAGGAGTAAGAAACTCCCAAACTGTCAGTTCTACTATTTCATCTGGAAGTCATGTGCTCTGTGGGAGGGAAGAGGGAATGAGAAAGAAGATGGAAGAACAACTTGGGAGAGGAAAAAAAAAAGAATTCTTTAGTACTAAGAATTTTGCTACTTAAAGCTTCAAATTTGCAAAACATTGTATGTATTCTTTTTTTCGAATGTGTCACAGCTATTTTGCAATTGGATCGTTCCTTTAACCACTGCTTCAGATTAGTGAAGTGAAAAACCTTTCCACCATCTGATTTTCCCCTTATTAAGCATTGCAGTGCAACAAGTTTCATGCATGTTCTGAGCTGATAGTTACCCTCAGAGCTGCTCATACAGCTTGAGGGATCTGGGCTTGTTCAGCCTGGAGAAAAGAAGGCTGCGGGGTGACCTCACTGCAGCATTTCAGTACCTGAAGGGAACCTGCAAACAGGAGAGGAATCAACTATTTGAAAGGCTAGAGAGTGGCAGGACAAGGGGAAATGGTTTTAAGTTGAAGGGAGGAAGATTTAGGTTGGATATCAGGAAGAAGTTCTACTATGAGAGCAGTGAGGTGCTAGAACAGGCTGCCTAGAGAGGTTGTGGAGGCCCTGTCTTCGGAGGTGTTCAAGGCCAGGCTGGATGGGGCCCTGGGTAGCCTGGTCTAGTTTTAAACTGGGAGGTTGGTGGTCCTCCTGCTTTTGGGGGGTGGGGGGTGTTGGAGCTTGATAATCCTTGATGTCCCTTCTGACCCAAGCCGTTTTGTGATTCTCTGATACTATCTCTCCATCAATTCACTGAGGAGGACCATATTGCTACTCAAGGTGGCTTTGATAGGTACCTCCTGAGAAGGTAAGAACTGGAGAAAAGCCGTTCTAAGATACACTGGGATCTCTACGACAGAAGCAGAGAGCACAACTTTCTGGAGTGCTGATCCTCTGCATGAAACACAAGATAATAAATTCCCTCCTACAGTCACTTAATCCACTTCCCAAGTGTGTCCCTTCTCTGTTCTGTGGCAAGAAGCATGGAAGGTCTACAAACTCTACAAGCTTTTCCTTAATAGCACATTCAGTTTTGAGCGCTGGCTACCTTTCAGCATTATAGAGTCTGGCTTATTGGACCTAGCTGCCTAAAATAGTCTGAGAATCTGTGCGTGAAATTTAGTTTAACTCAAATTTTAGCCCTTTTACTATTACCAGAATGCTGCTGGGTGCTCTTCACCCTGGTCCTAGTCCCTGGCAAGTACATTAATGGAAAAAATCAGACCTGCTATGTACATTTTCCTTTTTCTTTGCAGGAGAATTGGGCTAGATGACCTTTAAGAGTCCTTTCCATCTGAGAAGATTTTATGATTTTATGATTTGAGAGAAACTATCTTGCTTGTAGCACCAGAAACAACAGAAGCAAGCAGAGAACGAATCACACCAAAACCAGATTTGTTTTGCAGGTGTTGTATAATTGTAAGGAGATTTGTGCAAAACTATATGAGGGTCTCTATTTTAATTCAGTCATTTTTTAATCAGATTTGTGCTAAAAAAACTAACAACAAACAAACAAACAAACAACCTCCCCCCCCAAACCAACCAACAAACCCTCTAAAATTAATCTAGTGAGCCAGGCCTTGGAAGAGGCAAAATAGCTTCAGGTCTTATGAAAATTTTCATCCATTCCAAACAGTGAAAGTGGACCACTGGCCACTCATAGGACCCAAGTGAAGATTTGTTGTTAAAGCTTATAATCGACTTGGATGTTCTGTAAAATATTGCCCTGGGAACAGAAAAAATGAACGCAAGGGGTAATCACAGAATGGGCCCTTTTTGGCAAGGATTTTTGGTTTTGCTGCCTCTCTCATTGGAAAGGTATCAGTATCTGAAACACTGCTTTCTGCAAAGGTTGCATATGGCCTTCTTAACATGAAATGCTTTTTCTGAGCATACCGAATTGTTGTTCTGTGTATTGCCTCTGCAAAGTGCGTTTGTTTTAATGTTTGACATATGTGAAATTCAGCTTCGCTGGTTATGTTACAATCTTAAAATAATAATAATGTTTACCCCTGCAATGAATTCACTTTTTAGAGTTTGCCATTGCCTGGGTACTATTAACCTCTCTCAGCTGTGCTTGAAGTGCTGCCGCATAGAAACAAAGTTCTTGTTCGAATTTAAGATGCAAAGATCCATTTCTGCCTAACAATCTCCTACTCCTGCATTCCCTGAAGTGTATCCCATCTGCTTTTGGGAGCTCTCATTGCAATATGCAGTGATTGCAGGATAAGCACACCATTTTCCTGTCAATACTTTCCTATTAGCCTCCTGGATCCATACATCATCGTCTTGCTGGCCTGCAGTTTGCTTATCTTTGTCTCTGAGGCTGCCTTTGATTTATCTAACACCCAGGTTAATGAGGCATGGAGCCCAGGGTGGCTCCAAGGATAATGCACTCCTGTATAAAAATGCTTAAGGAAGGATCAAGTGATAATCCATTCTAGACTAAAAGGCCTAGCTCTTCAACAAATGTTGTATTTCTTAATCGCTAAGCTAAGACTATAATAGCTCCCTGTTAAGCTACTGCCATCAGTAAAACTATGAACTCTAACTATATGAAATTTACAAAAGAAGTGAAAATTAGATTTTAATTTGTGTTCCAAAAAAGGCAAAAAAAGTTCATTTCTTAGGAGCAGTTATCACCATTATTTGACAGTGTTCTTATGCAAAAATAAGTTAGCTTTAATATTTAATTTACAGTAATAGTTTTATATTCCCTCACTGGGACCTATGTTTTTCTAAAGACAAAAATAACAGAAGCTTGAATGTTACTGTGGCAAGGATAAATCAAACTAGCTATTTCAATAATGGAGGTAATTACAAAGTGTATATATCTGAGATGTACTGAGTGGTTAGGGGTTGTTTAATTAACATAAAAATTTCAATATCATCAGCAAGTGTGTTGGTATCACAAAAGCACTGTTAAAAATGCATCTTAAAATAGTTATGCCTTTCTCAGTTCCTAGCTAGTACATAAGGCTAATATACCTTTGCTTCTCATTTCTGCTAATTACCATCTTACACAGAAGCATTTTAATGAAAGCAAGGTGATGCTCCAAGTGAGCTTTCAAAGCCATATTTATTTGTTTATTTTTAAGGCTCTCTACTGCATATTATTCTGATGTCTGTTTTGTTTTGCTTTGTTTCTTGTTTTGCTTTGATTCGTTATGCTTGGCTGACTTTCATGTTATGAATTTGCTTCAAGATTCTGAAGTAGGTGTTAGGTAGTACCATTTAGAAAATGATATAGCACCAAATAATGGGATCATTCCTATGGGATACCACGTTCATATTTTGGAGGAAAAGCCACACACAAGCAAGGCTTTCACCAGTTGGCCAATCACAGCCCCAAAGGACTTGACCCAGGTAATAAGTCCTTTACTGGTCACTAACCTACATTATTGAGATTTAGTATGGATTTTAATGACATGACATTGTTAGGGGTTGTTATTGAGATGTAAATGGTCTTTCCCTGGGTTATTTAAGACACGTGAAGGACCTAATTTGGAATGAAAGTCAGTTATTGATTATTCCAGCAATTAACAAAATAAATTTTTGCACCTATGCTAACATTTTCAGAAGTCTTAACTTTTTTTTTTTTTTTTCCTGCTCAAACTGACGCAAGCAGCAGAACTGATCCTAAAGATATTTTGGAAAGATAAATCAATGCTAAACAAATACTGATGCATTCTTTATCATATCTGTTTTAAAAGTCATTTTTACTCTTATACTTACACCACAGTTTATTTGATATTAGAGTCAAGTTTAGAGCACATTAAAAAAGTGGAATCCTTATCTTGTTTGTTTCTTCCACTTTTTGGAACTTCTGTCACTAGATTAATATAATTTGTCATTTACAGAGTTCATCTTCCCTATGACCAAGTTCATAGATGAACTAAGATGATTTCAAGTTCAAAGGTGAACTAAATTCATCTTTTTAACTTAGTACTTCAACTTGAAGTTGAAGAGAGAAGCAGTCCTCTCAGAATCCTGTTGTTTGTTGTAGACACCACTTAATGTCACTGGCAGCACAAATACGAAAAAAATACGTTTTCTATCTGACTTATGTCAGAGAATATGTTAATTTATCCACAGATATTTCAACTGGAAGGTGTGTTTCTTGCATTTTTCACATGGAATGCTGCTTAGAAATCTTTAAAGGTATTATATGTACTCCAAAGATCACTTGTTTCTGCTTAGTACTTGATTTGGCAGAAATCAGAAAGCACACTGTACAGATACATCTTGTAACTAATTCAGCCTAGTCTATGCTTTTTCTCTTTCTTCCTACAAGGTTCTGCTAACGATGAGTATTAGGCACTAAGAGCATGTTTTCTAGTTATAATTCTGCTGCTTGGGCCCCAATAATAAAATACTTAGGGAAAGAATGACAGCTTTTTGATTGGACTTTTTTGCTACAACTCATTAGTTAATGTGTTGTCTGTCAATGGCACTGAACTCAGTGAAACTAATACTTTGGTCACATGCTGTCTTTTGTGTTCCTATATCATGTCAGTATTTTCCACAGTTCAGATAATATTACATGGAAAATTATCTGCTTACCCACTGCAGTTTAAATATGGCTTTCAGGAGACTCTTCCACACAGATGTGTTTCAGTTTAAAAGTCTCCTTTAAAATAAGCAGCTAAGAACAGAGTATTGGACTTTTCTGCCATTACCTTTCCTTGAACAATTCTCTCTGTCTTATCACATACATTTTTCTTCTACTCTCAGTCCTGCTGTTCAGATGCAGGCAAAATTCCTGCAGACTTCAATGCATTTTATATCTGTTCTTATGAATCCCTGTTCAGTGTCTGCATCATCAAGTGGGATACTTAACTTCCCTTTCAAGACATGACAGACTGCATTGCCTCTGACCTTAGTGGAGGATTCCATGAATGAATATATTTACATCCACTTTCATGTCAGTCTCTACATCCATTAAATGTGCAATGTCATTTTGATTGTTTTTGTTTTGCATGGGTGTTTGTTTGGTGGTTTGTCTAGCAAGAGATAAGCAATAACTCCTGCAATATTAGTTATCTTTTCTAAGTGTAAGGGTTAAATTTTAGCTTCCATTGCTAGTATTTTGAAGCATACGGTGCATACAGTGGTGTCAATGTATGTTGAACTAAAAAAATCAACAAAATGCAATATAAAATGTTTGCACTTCTCATCCAACTTGATTTTTTTTTTTAGATCACAAAATCAAGATATATCTGCCAACATACTCATAATTGCAAAAAGTATTTTTTAAGTAAAAAATCAAGTACATATTACAGCTATAACTTCCATGAATAAACAGGCAGTAAATAGAAACCAAATATCTTCCATTTTCTTTATGCATCACCTATTGATTATGCACTACCTATTGATTTCTTTAGATGTTATCACTCACACAGAGCTCTTATAGTATATCTTATGAACACAAGCAGAGTTACTGTTTGATTCAGATTCAACTCAGCTAGTACTACTCTGTTATTTTAGAAGAGCATATGAGTTAGGAGTAATCAACTGTACAGAAAGTTCAGAGACATGCAGCTGAAGATGTGAAAGATCTCCTAGAAGTGCCTATTTTTCTCCATTAATACATAAAAGGAGTAACACCAATCAACTAAGACGCTTGTAGATCCTAATAGAGCCACAGAGTCTCAGAATCCTAAGATGGAAGGGACTTGTACAGATCACTGAGTCCAACTCATGTCTCCATGACATTGATATGATATGGTTTAGTACTAGTTGATATGGTTTAGTACTAGTGGTGGCGATGGTGATGAGGAGACGGTTGGACTGGATGATCTTATAGGTTGTTTCCAACCTTGTGATTCTATGATTCTATGATTCCACACTGGATTGCCCAGAATTCAAACCTTGTGTCCGAGAGCATTGTCTAAACGCTTCCTGCACTCTGGCAGGCTTGATGCCATGACCACTTTCCAGGAGAACCTTAAGTGTGATGGTTCCAGGCGTTTCAGATGAGGGACAGGGAAGACTGGAGGAGCCCTCATGATCTTCCCAGCAAACCTGCTCACGCTGTACTTCCAGAAATATAAGCTCAAATGACTGTGCCAAATGTAACTGTGGCACTGTCTTACAATCTCCCAAACCAAGTGCAGTTACTTAAAAAGAAAATCAAGCATATCTTGTAACGCATCCAATAAGACAGTGAAAATTCAGATTTATCAGTCTTGTCTCCAAAGTATCACCATAGCTATGGGCCACATTTCAAAGGGTATTTTTCCAATGGAGGTTGGCCCTTGTTTTAGGACTTACATTTCTCCAGACACATTTTCTAACAAGCTCAGCATTTCGCACTTCCATATACAGCACTGCAAGTGCAGCCCCTCAGGCAGTGTGACATCTCAGCTCCACCAGACTTCCTTTCTTTTCAGATATGCTATACCCGCACCAGCAGTGCATATATCCAGTCTCCAAAAGCACACTCCAGTGTTTCCTGACCTATGACTGCAAGTAAAATTATTCCCCTCAGACACTCCCCTAATGTGTATAATGTGCAGCATGCATATAGAAAAGTGTAAGGCCAGAGACAGGAGTTTGTAAGTGAATGTGACTCCATGGCACTGGATGCAAGGCCTCATGGAATGGAGCAGACAGATGAGCAAGTGTTGTGAAACACAGGTATGCGCCCAGCTCCCTGGGGAGATATCCTGCGGGCTGGGAGGGAGGCATTCTCTCTCTCTCCTGAAATAACATCTGCTAAACAAAACAATTGCACCTACAGATATCACCTGATACAACAATTTTAGGAGAGATTAGTGTATCTTGCATTAATAATAAATGTGGAGCAAAGCCTGATATTTTATTACATAAAAATAAAACATACCAGTGCATCCTCAAGAAACGCTTGTAATAAATATCAATTTCAGGAAGAGAAATCTCTAATATATTTTTTTAAATAATGAAGGATTGTTTTGCATTCATAAATGCAATAAAAATCTGAACCTCTTTGAATCCATGGCTCCTCTTTACAAACATTCTTAACTTAAGCTCTGGCTTAAGTTTTACAGAATTTACTCAGTGCTCTACTGTTAACTCAGATGGCTCTTGAGGTTTTAATAACCAGCTGTCGTGGCCAGAGCCATTCAAATGAAGAGAAAGATGGTGAAGTAGATCTGAGTGGCTCAGCTGCATCAGGCAATTTGGGTGCCTTTTTCTTGCCACAAAAAGAGCTTGGATGCAGAAGTTATTGCTTTGTGTGGGCAGTCATTTCAGAACTACATAGGCAGGTGATTTTTATTCATGCAATTCTCACCTACCCTGATCCTTAAGCAGTGAAAAGATCCATTGACATTCCTGATACAGCTTTGTTCTATGGCACTTTGTATGTAACAGAATCACAAAACATCATTAGTTGTGTAGGATTTTTCTTTGTCATAACAGATTTATATAAAGTATGATCAGTGAGTATTACCCATTTGTATACATATTCTGCAGTGTGTAAGCTCAGGAAAATCTTCAAGCAAAGCAGTGAAATGCAATGCACTATCTGTTTTAATTAGTATTTGGCCTAAGTCAAATTTACAGTGAAAAACAGACTTATAGCTATACAAGAAGAGGGAATATTCGGTGGTAAGCTAATACAACTTCTTGTTGCTCTCATCATTCCATTTATAATGTAGTTTCAAAGACATGACATCACTTGGAAACTGAGAAAGTAATTTAAGAAGTCCTGATCTTTAGCAAGCTGTTTGGATGAGAAATGACTTCGTTTCTCTAAGCAGCCAAAGTCCTGCTTTCAGGGACATGTGATGAGCTCCACTCTGCCAATGACTGTAAACTGGAATTAGGTCGTGCTGCAGTATTCCAGCACATCAGTTGAGCAAGTTCCCAAGCAAGCATAGTTAAATGCAAAAGATCAACCATACAGAAGGAAAGGATGAAGATATGCCTTTCCATCACTAGCAAGTAAAGCCCATGGGATCATAAAAGAGCAAGAGGAGAGCTTCTTCTCTGGTTTCCTCCTGTCTGATTCAGCCCTTCTTTTACCATGGTTATCTGCACCTACAGGATAGAAGGATAGGGAGACACTCAGTTAGCATAGACCAGAATTTGCTATGGGAGGATACATGTAATCTAAATTATTAGAAATAGACTTCTAGTCAAAATGATAACATCACCCAATCCATGAAATTCTGAAATCTTTATTTAATCCTTTCTCAAAACCAACCAGGATGCACATCATCAAAGCCTTTCACTGAGTTAAGACAGATTTTGTCAATATTTGTTTCTCTGAGCTAGACGGATGGGGGGTGGGGGGAGGCATGAAGAATAGTATAAAAGGGAAGGGATAGATAATTTTTATAATTGCCTTTTCATCAGTTAATGCTGACATACAAACACGGGCCAAATTAAAAGAGATGCAAATGTGTTTCATGGTGGTGCAGACAGCCATGTTTCAAAAAAGAATATTTGATGTGTTTTTTTTCTAGTTGAAACAAAAATGAGCATAGGTGTTTTAGTTAACTGAAAGTTACATACTACAATTTCAGGTATTTGGCCATAGATCTTGTATTTTTTAATTTTTTTTTATTTTCTCATTCTCCCCATTCATTGGCAAAATCAAAAGCCAGAAAGAGCAATGAGACCGTGAGAATAAAGAGAGCAAAATCATAATATCTTCTAGTTTCTTTGTTCAGCAAAAATGTTCTCCAAGTTTTCAGCTGAAAGCAATTTGATCGCATCTTTTATTTCCTAGTAGAAAGTTTTGTATTTACAAGGTAAATACACTCTTTACTCTTTGGGTAAAGCCCAAATCTTACGTCTGAAGTAGAAAATCTGTAGTCAAAATACTCAGGAACATGTTCTCTTCTGGTGAATTTTCTTTGTCCAGAGTGCTAATGATACCACTGATGTTTATAAATAGATAGTTTCCTGAGACCACAAAAGCATACTGATATGGCTTGCTGCTTGTCTGGTTCTGAACCCTTCTGTTCAGTTACTCTGAAGGAGTTTTTGCCTTCAGCTCTGCGATCATATCTTTGTATCAATGCATTTATCAATACTTTTGTGAGCCAAAGGACAAAGCCTAAGACATATAGTCAGAACTCAGGGTTCAAATTCTGTCTGAGTGATGTTGGGCAGCTCAGTTAGCTCTGTATCTGTGGGGTCTGAGCAGCCAGGTTAAAAAATATTTCAGAAAACACTGGTTTTGGCAGATGTAAGGGAATGATATGATGTAAAAGGCAAAGTACTTCCCTGTTTCTTGTAAACCTGACTTCTTCCTCATCAGTGTCAGAATGGAAACTTGATAGTTTTTAACCCCAGTTCGAGACTGTTGGGCTTCTCTTGAAAAAAATTTTGGACAGAATTTATTGAAGTGCTGCACCATACAACTTCCTAATTTTTCTTTTTCTCTAATTACATTGCAGAGCACCTATAAATGAAGGTGTTCATCCTTTTTTCCTTTCTTGTCCTTTCCCCTGTTTTCATTATAAAGACTTAGAACCAGTATAATTTTTGAAGATTATATTATTCTGTCTTTAGATATTAAAAGTAACAAAAAATTAGACAGGAATAATTGATCTTTTTTTGGACTTCTCAAACCAACTTTTATATGCTTTCTTTTAGCTGAAAGTAGGTCTACACAGTAGAATTTGCAGTCAGACAGAGATGTTTTTTTTTCCTAGGAGTTATTTTGTACCCAAAATGTTAAGATCCACAGTAGGTGTAAGCTACAATAACAAAATCTGTGTCTAGACTAAATGGGCTGCCTCCTGGCAAACTTGGTAGTCAGAGCAGGTTAGGAGCTGGAGCCATTACGCAGAAATACAAGTGCGAAGCCAATATAATGGAATGGATGTTATCTGTGGTACTGTATTACCTTAATATTCCCAGAGGCAAAGATATCCATCTGATTAGTCTGAAGATGTCACATTATCTAGTAATGCCAAATATACACTAAAATGGGGAAAGCTACAGACGTGATTGAACTGTGATAACATATGGTTTGTACAGTCACTGGCCTCTTAAAAACTTAACTTCCAGCTGGGCTCTGTGTAACATAAGAAACAGGGATATCACATTTCCCTCATTTCTGCTTCTGGCAGGTGTATGCTAGACACTGACTGCTAAATACTTTGTAATTAGTATGCCTTGGAGCAGTCACTGTCATCTTACATCTGTAACTGGAGTGAGGGCACTGTTAGCATGACTGTGTTCATTTCTTTAGCGTCCCAAGCCTATAGACCTATACAAGGCAGCCTGAAGGAGCAGTGTTTGATGCATGAACCATAGGCAGACCTCAGAAATGTATCTAATTATACCAGTATCTGACTGCACTATTGTAGCAAGATGTATTATTCATAGACAAAAATGAACTGCTATGCAAGGATAGAAAAATCTTATATATTCTGCCAGCTATAAAGTTCGATGTCTAATTGAAGATTAAATAGCTTGAGATGATCGATAGCTGTGTTTTAGATTTACACAACTATCCCTGCACTGTGTGAACTATCGTTTATTTCCCTATGTACACTGAGATATAGATATTTTCTTTCAAAACCTAAGAAATACAGGAAGAGGGGAAAATAAACATAAATTTAGTGTTAAGATACAGGGTTAAACAATCTTCTGAAAATAAGTAGTCATGCATTTGACTCTTGTTTTCTTTACATGATCCTATTTATTTATTTATTTATTAATTTAGAGCAGTTTGTGGGTGTTGCTCATACTGCTTTCATTTGTTTAAGAAGTGTAATTCTTCCTAGGTGGTCATGGTGTATGACTGAAAGGCAGAGTAATTCCTTTTCTACAAACTGGTTGGCTTTATTTTCTATTGGTTTAAATCACAATATACTTGCTTCAATCAAACCATCTGTAATCCGAACCCATATGCCACAAGTGGAGACAAGCATTTAGACAGTAACCAAATCGCTTCCAGCTGAAGAACGTTGTCCTGAATTCATTCTCTGAAGTAATGAAGCTGTTATCTATAGCTGTTATTCAGGAGTTAATCCAACTGATTAATAAAATACACACTAGGAGAGATCTTGTCTGCCTAGCTTTTCCCTATGCATTTCTGTATTTCAATAAAGTAGCTTTCTTAAATTCCTATATGGACACAACGTAAAAGAGACTGATATTACTTAGAAAATCTGAAGGGCTGAAGTGTTCTTAAACAGTGATTATTTAGTTGTGAAAACACCTCAATTAGACAGCTAACTTAGGTGGATAGATTTCTTTTTTTTGGAGCAGAATCTATAGTTCAGGTGGGGTCTATTCCTTTAGGATGATCAGTTTACTATCAAATATCAGTTTACCTCAAATATGGTCACTGGAATGTAGCTCCTGTGTTTTTGTTAGCTAGATCAGATCCTGCTTTTCTTCCTGAACATATACCTAATTCTAGCTATGGGAACTAATTGTTATGTTTTTTGTAATCAAATGAAGAATCTGATTTTAGAAATCTTCCTATGCTCATGCTTTTACATGTTAAATTACTTCTTAAGCTTTGCCTTGATAAACAAAATATTGTAGTATTTTCATCCTCACAGGAAGTTTTTCCAGACCCTCACTGCCTGTGTCTGAGATGAGTGTTTTAACAATCAGGAGTTAGACACTCTCACCATCTCTACAGGGGCAGCCTTTATCAAAAAAATACCTTTAAGGTTGCCTAAATGTTTCAGAACTCAGAGTTCTTCCGCCTGTGTAAGAAGTGCTGGCATATATATCTATATATTTAAAGAATGCCTTGCATTACATGGTCAATATTCATGTAAATGTCTGCAACCTTCTCACTCTTAGGAAGATAAAATGGAGGAAGATGCCAGACTTCTTTTGAAGTTGTAAAGAAACATCTGGTAACCACAGTAAATGGGAAAATAGTTCAAAGGGAGCACTGAATCTGGTGCATAACGTCCTTCAAATGATTACAGATCATGGCAAATGGGATCAGGAAGGATAAAAGCTAACAGAGTTTTAGCCACCACAAATGCTACAGCACAACTGCTTGAAGATATTTTCTGTAGAGGAGAGGCAGTCTCTCTGCTCCTGTCTGAACTGAATTTCCTATTTGATGTTCTGACTTAACACGAGTGCATGGGAAGTGTGTTATGAGTCAGTGGAGGAGGCTGACCTATGATACTTCTACACTGCACTCTCAGGAACCTTAACTGTCTGCATTGGCTATAGAAATAAGATATGGAGATGGGACTGCTCTGAATAATCACCTAGAAGGAGTATTTCTCTTATCCATTATTGGATAGGCTGGTGATTTACCACCAGCCTATGTAAAGGACATTGCAGAGTTGCACTGCCTGAGGCTGTGTTGTAAGAGGCATTGCATGCAGTGGGCTGAATATCCCTCTCAGCTTTCCTAACTGTGTGAGTGAGGTTCTCCCCAGCTGAGATTTATCCCAAATAATTGAAAGAGAGAGGCACGCTCACCTCTGATCATCCCTGTGTAGTCCGTGGTGGGAGGCAGATGTCACTGAAGGTGATGCAGAATTTCTTTCTGTCAAGTAGGTCAGAAGATTAGGATGACTTGCTCCTTGTCTATGTGCCTTAGCTAAGCTGGGGTCCTGTTCTGAGCTGCTTTTTACAGGACATCAGCTTGGTACAGTAGCATCAAAGCAGCTGATAGAATACAGAAGCATTCAAAAACAATGCTAAAGTGCTATAAGGCAATAAGAGCGAATTGTCAGCCACATTTCCATTCAGATACTGACATTTTCTCTGTTTGTGAACCACCAGACAGTCTGATCCCCAAATCAATCTTACTGTTAAGCTAGGAAAAAACTCCTCTAGTGCATGGTATACATAAATCCTTAAAGAAAACTATTTATATCATAAGAAAAGGCTTATTGATAACATCACAGTTCAGCCTTTTCTTTTTTGATAATAAGGTGCTACCCTCCCGAGGTGACATTTTCATCTAGGAGATAAGTGATAGTATAACATTTGACTAATTTGATGCTGGTTATGCTTTCATTTTTTCTTTCTCTTGCTTTTGCTATTTCTTTCCTTGCTCATAGCTCCTGCTTTTAAACTGTCTTTAATTCCTGACACTCCATGCTCTTGGGAGTCCCTGCACTTTGAGAATACTTGACATTCAAGAAAATACACTTTGTATGTTAAAAATCAATGGTGACACAATATTTACAGCCCAAAGGCCAAACATTTGTGTTTCTTTAAAGAGAGTAAGTGCTTGGAGACCAGCTTTGTGCTGCTAAGCTGTAGACATCAAAGAATAATAATGCTGCTGTTTTAAACTCTGTGGCTTGAGTGGGCTCCAGCATGGTGAAGTAAGGGACTAGCTGATTTTATGGATACCATAAATACAGAGATGGATATAAACAATATATATTTTTTCCCCAATGGACTATGAAACATCTCTCTTTGTCTAAAACAGCATCACTTTTTCTATGATAAAATATCTATACTATGTCTAAAATGATGATACTTTCTCCTTATGAAAAAGTAGGATTCTTTTAGAAGGTATTTTTGTTGAAGTCACAGTTAACTCTGCAAAAAAGAAGGAAAAAAAAAAAAAGAGCCCTTACTACAGTATTTCTGTATCTCCATCTCACTTTTTATGCAAATATATGTACACCATTTCTGAAGGCTTGATTTTACCAAGAACTGAAATAAATCTACTTTAAATATTAAGACTCACTAGTAGAAGACATAGCTTGTCATTCTCGTATTGTTTATAGAGATTTGTTCTATATTCTAGGCAAGATTTATAATGTTTTCAATTGGCATATTTTACTCTAATAGGCTTAATTTTAGTGGGTGAGACAAAAACACTGCAAGGCATTTATTACATCATTAGAAACTGCACTATGTATCTGGGGAATGCAGTGTCATTTGGTTTGTACGTTTGACCCCTGCTTGTTATTAGGTGCACTTTACTAAATCAGCAGAAAGAGATAGGTCACTAACGACTATTACCAACCTAATAATAATTATAAAGGAAAAAAAACCCTGTTATTGATGTTTCAGACATCATTTCATATATGGTGTTCCTGAGACACTGATTTGTGATTTGCATTATTAGGAGTGAACTTTCTTTGACCTGTCATTTAACATAAGTTAGACTGCTTGGCCTGATAGTTACATACCGCCCTTTCTAATAATGAAATAATTGTATTTAACTCTTCAAATTGACTTTTGAATTATTTTGATTTCACTGTAGTTCTACAATAAATTAGAAAGAGAGGATATAAATTAGAAATAGTGCACATGAGAAAAAATTCTTAATAGGTAGTGGTGGGGGCAAACAGAATTTAAGCTATATTTTAGAGCACTGAAAAGGTATATTATGTATGAGCAATACATGTCACAGGAGATTTGTTACAGTCTATCACTCTGAACATAACGCCTGTGTAAGTGTGGAAGGCAATGCTGTGAGTTCAGCAGGGCTTATACTTTTAGTTAATTTTTCTTCTCTGTCAGTGCTGAAGTGTGCAACTAGTGGCCCCTTTACTGGTTGCAGTAGTCACAATAATGCTGAATAGTCAGAAGAGCATGGAAAGAAACAGATTGGCTACGTTTGTACTTAGAGATTTGTTCCTTTGAACTTTCTGGTACTATTCAGTCAATAAATGCACATCTTTCTTAAAAAATCTTTGCAATATGTGCTTTGTTGTTAATTTTGCTCCATATGGAAAGATCTAAGGTCTGAGTCAGGGGACAACCCATCAGGTTTGTGATATGGGGCATAAATGAATTAGAAGGCTTCTATTTTCCAGATCCAACAATGTGCCACCACAGCTTAGAATAAAGAAACTCACTGGGAAAAGCATCACATCATTTGTCTCCAGCATGTAGTGAAATCTCACCAGATCAAGGCAATCTTTTCAAAGCGAAAGCGTGATGAGTGATTTTGACAGTCCATAAATGAGGAAATGGCTGCTGGGACCCCTTGACAACAGGGACATGTGGTCTGTGAATCTGAGTGCGAGGAAGAAACGACACTCTTCTCTGTTTCTCACAAAGTGAAGCACAGTTGCATATTTATTCCAAACATGATATCCTACAGTCTTCAGCTCTGGATCCAGACACAATTACTGGGACAACCATGGAGGTGGTGTTGTGTGCTCTGTGTTGATGGTGGCCAGGGCTTCACATGCCCTTTGCTGGTTTGGGCCTGTTCTTGGCATAACCAGCCATCTTAATACCACTCGAAAGGGAGTGCTTGACTGATTAGAAAGCTGGGGATAGGATGTAGTTGGACAAGTCAGAAAATCACACTTCAAATCCCTTACTAATAATTCCTATCAAACTTTAAAGTAAGTGAATTTTGGGGGGATATTGCCTAAAGGGTATTAAATCATATAGTGGTGCAAACAGTCATAGAATAGAAACATAGAGTCATTAGGAGAAGATTAATATGATGTCTAACATAAGGACAAGGAAGCAACAAATTCTATTTAGTAGTAGGTTCGAAGCAGACAACATAGGTGTTTTTTGGCTATGGAACACATCAGAGAGGACTATACGTGCTAAAAATGTCATTAGCTAGAAAAACAGACAAAAGAATGGGAGAAAAGTCAATAGATCTCAACTCACGAAATCACTGGTATTTTCTGAAAGTGTTCTGGGGAAGTTTTGTCAGCTAGGTTCGGTTGTATTAGAATTATACTCTTAGTCACTGTTGGCTATTTTTGTAGACAAGATACTGGGCTAAATAGGACTTTGATCTGGGTGATGCAGAAGTTCTCATGTTCTTATAATGATCTGTGTCATAAAATAAAACCTTAAAATGCCTTTATTTTTTTCATATACCATCCAAAATGTTGCTCATTTACAACTTCTCTCTCTCACTCTCTCTCTTTCTCTCTCTGGTTTTGACTTCTTTAAAGTTCCTCTGTGCCTTTCATTCTGGTGCAATGCTACCTGGAAGTGCATCTTTTTTAGTATATCACGCTGGTTTCTCCTCTTATCTTCTCTAGAGAAAAAAAAGGCAAACAAGCAGGTTTTCTTCCCGCATGTTTATAGTTGTGAGAGTCTGACTACAGTGAATGAAATTTCAAACAGCAGCAGGTATTTCTATTGCCATACCAGGAAAAAAAGATGTATTCTCAGCATGTGAGTGAATATGTGGTAAAATCCTAGGGAGACAAAGGCAAATCTCAACAGAATTGAAGCAACAACTGTATTCCTGTCTAATACTTCACACACTAAAAAATTATCAATCCAGAGATGACTGTGGATTTTACAACATTTTAACATATGTGTGATGGAGGAATGCTGTCCCATCCTAAAGATAAGGGATCTCTGCAAAGCTGTGACTTCCCTTGCTGGATACAAAACATAACGCAGATCAAAAAGGATATAATACACAACACTGGCTGATAGTGACTAGGGAGAAAAGAAGGAGAAAAGCCAGCACTCTCTGAAAATTCTCTCAATGTACAGAGCTAAAATCCACAGATTGCTTTAATTTTTTCTTGTTTTCTATCATCATCCTATATTTGATATTGCAATTTGTGACAGATTACATCATTATAGTGAACCTTTAAGTCTCAAATCAGAGGGAGAAAGTAAAAAATGAAGATTGCTATTTGTGTTCCACATATGCAGCAGAATTTTCTTTGTTTTTTCTATGTGAGAATACATCTCTCCAATGAGATGAGAGGGAAAAGGAAGCATAAATTAGTTTATTTAAAGATCTGAATGTATATTTTTCAGGAGAATAAGAATTTCCCCTGAAAATGGAAAAGTTCTAAGGCTTTTGGACAAGTACCAACAAAAAGGAAATAAACTGATATTTAGTAGGGACTGTTAGAGACAACAGTTTCAGTTTCAAGAACTCCCATAACTGAATATGGTTGATGTCCAGGGCAGTACTGGGAAAAGGAACCTAAATGATCTTACAGTCTACTGGATTTTTTCACTCTACTAGAGAGAAACCACAGAATGTGGTCTTGGGATGACCCACTCAGATCTCTCTTGTGAGCTTCCACCCCTACTGTGGGAGACTTCAGGACTTGGGTAAGAGTACAAGGAACATTTTAATTAGTAGCCGCTTGAGACTGCTTGAAGAAGTCACTGTAAGAACCAGGGCATCTTCAGAGCTGTGTCCTAGGAGCAGAGTTTGGAAGACTGACACTGATGTACCAGGTCTGCACCCAGTGGGTCAGTGTTCAGCGAGACACTGATACAGATCCCACAGATAAGGATCCACTGTAGACATGAGCTGAGGCACTGGAACAGGCAATAGGGAGAGGCGTGTATGGTCAGGTACTATCTGCCCTGCGTGACAGTTCAGTGAAACTGGGATTTGAAACTTGAACGAGGCTTGTGAGATTATGTGATCAGATGGGAAGTCCTCCAGGGTTTGATTTCAAGGCATTCTTTAGTCTTCATTGGAAATATATACCCTCTCCTCAGGGCATGGATGAGAATTTCGGACCTACTTACTCTCAGCTGAGTGCTGCCACCAAGACAGAGTGCTCTGTATTCATCTGCTTACTTTCCTTCTGACCTTGTGCCTCTCCACACAGCAACCTTCCCTGCATCCTCTCTACAGTTCATTAAGGAGCAGAAAAGACTCTGGCTAGAAATATGCTGTCTCTCCCTGCCCAGTGCTTCTGGGCAGCAGGGCAATGTAAGATCCCAGCTGCACTGAGCTACACCCTGGGTGTCCTCTTGCTGGTAGGAGCCCTCTAACCGCCAGGCTATTATGCAAAATGTGGGCTACACCAATGTAATGATAATGTGTGAGTTAAAAGGGTTTCATACAAGCCTAGAAAGTGAGATTTCCCTGGGGATGCAAGTGCTGCAGCACCTGTCTTCTGGCTCTGAAGGAGCCATAGGCAAGGCTCAGACACCCCTCTCAGTCATCTCTGAGAGGATTCTGCTTAGCATTCGAGAAAAATCAGGTTCTCAGGGTATCTCAGGTGAGGCAAAATACTTCTCCTCTCTTTATTAAATAAGTAGTTGCTTTTTGCTGGGTGTGATTAAGATTGTGGCACCAGCTGTTCGTTAACTGACTCCTCTTGACAGATGCTTTCTTCTTTTTATTTTTCTTCTTGATTCTCTCTGCCCATCATGCTCCTTTCTGGTGAATACTGATGTTATCTTTGTTCCTTCAGTTAATTTGATGTCCAATAGCCTCATTTCTGAACCCCAGCTTCTCTTTCCTCCCCACAGCAAATGCACAGCTATGCTTTCCATAGCAAATACACTGACTGGGGCATAGAGTATGCCAGAACTGATACTTTGCTAATGTGCAATTAATACTGAGAGACTGATTAAAATTCAAAGGAGCTAGGGGCACACAAGGCCAGCTTCTCAGCTGCCTCCAAGTGAGACTCTCAATTCATTCACTTTTGACTTCATGTTTACATTGTGAAAAGAATTTGTGCACAACAGTCAGATGGATGTAGAATTAAGAATGCTGTCACTAAGCATCTATTTAGTATATTCCTTTACCAAAGTTGTTTTGCATATTGTTGATTACAGAATCATTTCGCTCTAGGTTATGCACAAGATCCCCCTCCCAGGCACGCATGCACTTGCACATATACAAGTATTTTCTGTAATAGAAAACTTAGCACTCTGCTTCTTAATGAGTGGTGCTGATGGGAAATGACCCCTGCTTTCCTAAACACACAGCAATCTAATTTGAACCTGTGTGCCAATTACTGGCCTCTGCGGAGCACTTTGCTGTGAAACAATCAAGTCACAATAGGATTAGAAAGTGTTGCAGGGAGACCACAAGGGAAAGCAAACACAGGCATAACTGCAGGTTTATTCCTTTAAATTGTCTGTAAATAGCACTGATAGTCTCCTCAGTGCCACCTAGGTATTGTTTCTATAAATCCTCTGTAGGTACAATCTGAAATGAGTATAGACAATGAGTCTTTTATAGCATGCCAACCCAACTCACTGAGCAGGTCTGTCCTTATGAAGATTGCAGGTGTTTGCCTAAGCACCCTAGGAAGGTGAAAGCAGGCAAAGCAGGACATGCATCATGGATGCCTCAAAGAATTTGTTTTCAAATTATTTTTAATTTAAGACCACAACTTCTAATATTTTTGTTGTTAAATGATGGCTGTAATTCTTGTGAGAGTGGCAGGACAAGACATTTTCACTTCCACTGTAATCAACACATCTGTTCCAACCCTAATCTAGCAGAGTATTTTACTATGTTGTTGATCCCATGTGCTTCACCAGAGGCACTGTCCTGCCCAGTATCAGGAATGTGCTGACGTATCTTGCTAAAATAAGGTCTTCATCAATAATTATGTCCTTCCATTTTTTGTTCTTGCCTTCTTTTCAGACCTTCCTGTGTTTTTCTGGTTGCCAATTCCAAAACAGAAGCTCATTGCTTCTTCTTTTGTATAAATCATTTCATCTGAGCAGATCTTGTAGGCACAGTCAAAGTGACATCATCAGCAAATTGTATTCACTGGATCTGCTGCATTCACTGATCTAGACTAGCAGGTTTCAACTCAGTTGGAGTAGGTGACCTGAACATGTCCCTTTGACTCAGGAAAGTGTCTTGGTGAAGTTGTCTATTTTTGTTGTTCACACAGACTGTTTAGTGTGTAGTACTCATGGAGAGAATTCTGTGTCCAAATGTGCATAAACAGTTGTGTTAGATTATGTTATATATAGATCACCCTTACTTT
The DNA here is from genome assembly GCF_019238085.1 of Lagopus leucura. NCBI lineage: Eukaryota > Metazoa > Chordata > Aves > Galliformes > Phasianidae > Lagopus > Lagopus leucura. The sequence continues at coordinate 27,389,984 of NW_024962262.1, forward strand.
CTGACTTAATATGTGTATGTGCCCCACGAACATGCACTTGCGTTCTTCAACCACTGCACCTCAGGTGCAGTTCAGGGCAGGTACCCAGGAGATATCAACCACTTTCAACTGTGTATCCATGGCAGCTATTTTCAGAGCTCTCTTAGCTCTTTTATATCCACTCAGAAGTATAGATGGTGAGTGTAGCCCTATCTGAGCCAGGTCGCTAAAACTCTAACAGATTCAGTAAATAATGTTGTGTGTTGATTTAAAGAAACTTGCAAGGAGGTCAAGGAGATGGAACCAAAGAGGGGTGTAGTGAGAGACACAACAGAACAGAGTTTTGAGCACCTTGGTCTGACATCAGAGCTGTTCCTGCTCTGAGCTGTGGGTTGGAATAAAAATCTCCTGAGGTCCCCTCTAACCTAGGTGATTCTGTGAGTCTGTGTCTGACATGTGTGATCTTGACCATCTGCTTGACACTGATCTTGACCATCTGAACAACAGTGACTGGTTACTTTTTGCTTTCACATTTCTCTTTCCAGACCATGTTTCAGACAGAAGCATGGAAATCCACACAGCACATGGAATATATGGATGGTCTGGAGATAATTCAGGTACCTCAAAACAGATATGTATTACCTTTGGTACTGTTCTTGGGTATCTGGCCTCATCTCCAGCTGCTAGGCCCTGGGTAGTGCTGACATCGTGTCTGCCACCAAATGTCTTAGACACATCTAAAATATATCAGATATCTGTGTTTCGCCATCCAGGTTACTGCAACAGTAATATCAGCCAGACCAGTGATACCATTGCATTTAGGAGACAATAAAAGCCTGCAGCACCATTTTAGCTGCAAGGCCACTGTTATTCTATACTATTTAAATTTTTATAAACATAGTTATAAACATATGAGCATATCAATACCAGACCAAACCTTAATTAACCTATCTATTCTGAGTTTGTGTAATAATTTCCCATCTACCTTCTCAAATCGTAATATCATTGAAATAAAAACAGTTCAGTTTGGAAAAAAAACCAGCACAAAATTGGTCACAGACAAGAAATGGTCTTGCAGAGTTCAATCTTGTAAAACTATGAATATTTGATCTCTTAATTGTAGCTGTGCTTTGAATGACATTTAAAAACCTCTGATTTTATTAAGTTTCATCTTAATAATTTAATTAGATAAAGCCAAGATAAGAGTTTTAGTAACATACATTTTGAAATTAATGAGCTGAGTGCCAGAGGATGAACTATATTACCCACTTCAAGTTCATATACAACACTAATTAATGTAGTCTAGCTTTGTTTTAAGTGCATTTGATAATCTAGTATGTGCAGTACTTCTAGCTTAAACAGAGGAGCCAGAAAAAAATAACTTAAAAAGGCAGAGTTCATGCAATCAGTGCAGGAAAGAAATGTTTTTTTCCTAAACACTTCAAGATCTCAAGGAGTATGAGAATCAGAAGTTCAAAAGTCATTTTATTTTTGTCTGGAGAGGTAAGGTAACATAACAATTACTTGCAGTCAGAATAGCACTCTTCATTGGTGGCATCTACAAAAGAAAAAGTGCAGGAGGAGCATTTCTGTAACAGGTAAGAACCAATACTTTAAATTGCTTAACAATAAAACAATATTAACAATAAAATAATTAAAAGGGAGGGGACATCATTCATTTTAAATGAAAGAAAAATATAATGATGAAAATTTGGGTAGCCTTTTTAGAAAAGCTGATGGAAATGTTGGTCTTTCACCAGCACTTTGTACCGTGAATGATTAGTTTCATCTTTATGACAATTACATTTTGCCTACAAACCTTTTCTGATAATCCCATAGTGCTCTAGTTTTTTTTCCAAACCTATGAAATGTAAATTCCTGAGTTTATTCCTGTTATGAATAGTGGCTGTGTTAGTAGGAATTGATACTGTTCTGTTGTAAAGTAGTATAGGGGATAATGGAAAGTGTAATTATTCAGTGCAGTTCAGGTGATGCTGTGAATACCAGAGAAAGGAAAGTGGTTTGTGGATTCACTGTAACCCTGAGATGGACTGATAGTCTGTACAGTGAACCTCGTTCATCTGCAGCATATGGATTTTCAAAAGGTTTTCATTCTTTGTTCTTTTATAGATATATATACAAACATAAAATCTACAACATACGTAAACAAACACCTGCCTTAAAACTATTTGGTGGTGGTCTTCTAGACACTACTGTTGTCATTCATAAACAAATAGAGAACCAGGCAGATGGAGTGAAGGTCCAGTTCACGAGGAACTCCATACACCATCGCCTCTTTGCTGTTCCCGTTTTGCATCCAGTGAGTGCATGCTTTACTGTTTATCTCACAATATTTATCACGCACATATAAAAAAAGCATGGGCTTTCCGAAGAGGGAAGAAACATACAAATGGTCAAAATTAGCATGAGGTTTATATAAGCCATGGCCTTTGGTTCTGTTCTTTTGCAGTATTACTGCAACTGACTTATCAGTGAAACCCACCACGCATTTAGTTCACCCTAGAATAGGAAACAGTGTAGTGGTCCCGGTGCTGTGAAGGGTCCAAACTCATTAAGAGAGTCATGGCTGTTTATTATGAGCCTCCAGATGCATGGAGATGAAGCTACACAGCTTGTGGGCCCTGGAACATATCTCTGTATGTGCCCACTATGTAGATAGATGTACTGCCTGGACATCCATCTGGGAGCTCTAGCTTGGCATCCCATTGAGCCATGTATATACAGCCTTTGATTTTATGCTCCACAAAATACAGATGTCTCTTTTTTGTGTTTTCTGGGAAGGAGTAAAAATGCTTGTGGGTGCCTTGAAATCAATATTTATGATGGTAATATAATATGAAGTCCACAAGTTTGAAAATTGAGCTCTGGATTGCATTAATAATATATCACTTTATAACAACAGTACTGGAACTGGAGATGATATAACAACCAAATGTTAAAGATCTTCAGATGAACAGACAATACGATACAGATGTTGGCAAGCTGTGGAACGAGAGCTAGGAAATCAAAGAGAAGATGTGAGATGTTTTGAAATAGTGTTTCACCCAGGCATCACAGCTGTCCAGGGACAGGAGAAATGAACAGGTGAGATCTGCACGGCACAAACCTTCTGAAGCCATACAGAAACTTCCCATCCTCTGATAGAAAATCATCCTTGGAGGGTTTATAGGCACCACCATTTTTATAGCCTCCACACTCCCTGCATTATAGCTAGAAGCTCAAAGGAAGAGATGCCTTGATTTGCACCCTTCTAAGCCAGGTCTGAAAAGCATTCCATACCTCTGATTCTTCTGTGGACTTTTCCACAATGGAGTAATGCTCCATAGTAAAGAATAGCTTGTCATTTGTTTACAGTAAGCTTCCACTGCATGATATTCCAGTAGTCAACCTGATTACATTTTATTGCTTTGCATACTTAGGAGAGAAGCATTTAATTGCGCAGTTTGGCACATGTTCTTCAAACCCTCAAGAATATGATGGATGAGATCTTTGTAATCACCTACCGTAGGAAAAAAGGAAGGGAAACTTTTTATATTTTTCCTTCCTGCTGTTTTGGACAATGAGAATGCTCCTCAGGATTATGCATTTCAGGATGAGGGGAAAACTTCTTGTTAAAAGGTATAAATAACAAATTACTGTTCATTATTCTGAGTTAGCATCGTGCTATCATTTTTTAATTTGGTTGTGGTTGAGGAGGGCAGAACAAACAATGAACAAACTCAGAATCTAGTTCAAATATGAGGATTACTGCTTATAACTGGATTGAAAAACATTTGCTCCCCTGCAAATAATGAAGTCTTAAAAAATGCAGTAATAATAGCGTGTAATGATAATAAGGCAAAAAAGAAACTAAGTTGAAAGACTGTATGCTAAGTTTTATAATTTTCTTAATAACAGTTTTGAAACCCCAAAATCTGGTGTAATAATGGAAATGCTGGCAGACCTGTATCTATACTGGTGTGAATGGGGCTGTTATAATGAGAGAAACTATTGCTTGGAATGAGGACAAGTATATTCTCTGAGCCTCTACAGTCCCCACACCCCTGGAGTACCATTCCAGACAATGATGAACTGTGGTCTCAATTCCCTTATTAGCTGTAAGACCTAAAAATTATATGTGCAATTAAAAGGCAAAATGCTGATATTACTCATAGGAAGCACTTTGTACATTAGCAAGGTACGAAAGTCTGCTGACACTTTGCAACAGAGAGAGTCAGCAGGGCAGAAGATTAATAGAGCCTCATAAATTTGCAGGGTGAAAACAGTAGATGGGGCAGAATAAGCATGTTGTGTTAAAGATAAATAAAGGGCATGGTCATCATGACAAAACATTTAACAAGGAAAACATTCACTTCTTTTAGACAGTTTGCTGGGCTAGCATTAGGCTGCTTTGTGTAACTACGTATAATTACCTCACAGCAGTTCCAGGAATGTCACAAAGACCTTCCAGTATTTCAAGCAGAACAGTATTGGGCAGATGCATTCTAAAGTGAAATGGGTGGCCTTCTTTTTTTCATCTTTTTTTTTTTTTTTTTCCTCCGGAATATTCCTAACATTTTTTTGTGGCCACAGACTTGCCCAGGGAAATAGCAATTCTTCCAGCTCTTTCGTACTGTTGGAGTTAGGAGCTGTCTTGACTTTGCAGGTGCAAAATGTGAGAGCAAGTGGCTTCTGTTAATTGATGTATGCAGTGTATATCTTCTTGAGTCTGAGAAAGGCTCTTCATTTTATTTTGAGAGAAAAGCAAGGCTGAAAAATGCATGACACAATTTTATCTTGAGCTATTCCACTTTTCTTCCCAGAAGTGGAGGAATAGTATTCATTTTAGGAAGCTGTAGAATTTCTGAAATGGACACAATAGACAAAAAAACAAATTTTGAATTAAGTGTGTCCAGTTTGCCAAGCTTTGTTTTGTCTAAAGACATTCTTTGTGTTCTGGTAGCAGCTCAATCCAAAAATGTTCAAAATTATGTGAAACATGTGAAATATGATATTTTCATTCCTTTTTGCTTCCAGACTTGCTGGACTGTAGAGATGAATATATGCATACCAATGAGAAAACAACAGGGGAGAAGTGTTAAACGAACCAGATTAAATGTAAAAACATAGACAAGTATAATAATAAATAAAGATTGTACTGCAGTGACAGATGCATCCCTAAAGTGATGGAGGACTGATGTTTGGAAGTGGGAGGGATGTGCAGCTGGTTGGCAACCCTGCACATAGCAGGGGGGTTGAAACTGGATGATCATTGTGGTCCTTTTAAACCCAGGCCATCCTATGATTCTATAATTCTGTGATACTTCTGGTAGATTGTTGCAAGTGGGAGAAACCACAGGGATTTTTTTTCTTTTTCTCCTTTTTTTTTCATTTTTTTTTCAATTTTTGGTATGAAGTTTGCACATTCCTTATGTGCTACTACGAATCTAGAGTTAAAATGAAAAATGAAAAAAGAGGAACAACCTAAATATTCTCACATTTTTATGTTTATATTCTACCACTGATAACAAGATGTTTCACACCTCAACTTAATGTGTATGTAGGTGCCAACTATGCCAACTTTTTGCAGTATCAACAAGTGATGGGAGACTTGTTTCACAAAAGCTGGGATTCTTCCACATTTAGGTTTTAAAAGTCTAGCTTATAAAACTGTGATTCTGGTCTAACAAAAATAAATTTTCTTTTTTTAAAATTTAATTTAATCAGTGTAATTCTTTAAGTGCCATGTGTTCTTAATTATATGAGAAAAAGAAGATTGCACATAGGGTGGGAAATGACAGGATTTTGTCATCACTCAGCCAAACTCCCTCCCCTGTACATTTGTTCACATTTTCAGGAAAAAAAGGGGTGGTGGGTTATGTGGGTTAATATTTTAGCCTATTCCATTTGCATATTTTAATGTATGCAGTATGGCATGTTTTTGTTGTAGCTTTATGGTGGGGAAAGAGAAACACAGGAAATCACAGCAATGCTTGCATTTGAACATTGCACTTGAAACTTGAAGAGTTGTGAAACTCAGTACCCCACGTTTAGTAAAGTGAAAAGTGGCATAATAATAGCAATTGCATCCTTGTAGAAAGGATTCTATTGGTAATCAGCAAAAGTTCATCTAGATTTCATCAGTGATGGTGCAGCATTTGATCTCAGAAAAGTGCAGTCAGATTCCTAAGGGAATCTGCAGTCTGAGAATTTGCAAAGCTTTGCTATATAAAGTATATGATAAGCATAGTTCACTGTAGCAAAATGCCTATTCTGGAAAGCTTAAAAAAATGAAAACTATTCTCCTGAGACAAGAGAACAGGGTACATTCTCTTTTAAGATATGTTTTGTTTCGCAGTGATGCTGTCTTTCTAAAGGTTTTGAAGAAACAGCTAAAATATTCCCTCACTCTGTTTTAGCAAGACTGTGACTTAAGAGATGGTTAGTATGGTGCATACCCTGTAAAAGTGCCTAGCTAATAGAGCACTGTGTTTTGCTTTGTAATACATTGTCCATCTACAGAATTCACTGACATGAATGTGTAGAATGAGGAGAGATTTTGTGATGTGGGGATGTCCATCTGTTCCTAGGTCTTTACTGTGATTTCTCTGTAAGACAAGAAAAGAATGACTAAACTTTACCAGAAAATAGAAGTCCTTGGAATAAAAATGCACTCTTCTAACCAAGCCAGAAATAATAACTCATTAATAATAACTGCTTAATAACTTTGCTCTGAACCTTTATTTACTATTACTTGTTAACAACTAACATTTTTTAAAGGCTCTTTTAAATTTATGAACTAAATAATGCACTCTTACTTGGGGAATTGATGCAGTATAGACTTATTGCAAGTGACGTTAACATATAACTGTAACCATTTACATTTTTAACTAAGGTTGTTATGCTATAACTAGAGCTTGTGTTGACCTTCTTGTTCTAAATACCACTGGCAAAAAGCCTCCCCCCAAAAGAATATGACTTACCATTTGTAGGCAACTGAATACTTTCTTCTCAAAGAGTGGATGCTACTCAGGCAAAAATTCCAGCGCCAGGTCTCCTGAGATGCTTCAGATTTAATTGCTTTGATAAAGCACTTGAAGAAGTAGGTGGTGTTTTCGGGAAGCTTACAACTTAGAGTTAAAATTAAGTGCCAGATTCCCTGCTGTTTCTGTCACTGCCAACAGTTATCTATGGTGTTAAAAACCGGGTCAGTGCTGACTATACCTGAATAATCTTAAAAAGAATGGGTTCTCAGGTCTTTGACTTTTTTGCAGTTGAAAGGTGCTGAGTTGTAAAGTTTAGATCCGGACCCAAATTTCACAAAAAATGATAAATCTAAAGGTTCCTGTAGAATCTGATCTCTGGAATGATATCTGGTTTAGCTGTTGGGAAGGACATTCTGCACTGTGCCACCAGAAATATACAGTTCAGAAAAGAATGAGTTTATGAGATAATGGTACCTCTCACTTCTGTAACTTAAATGATAACCTATGCAGTTTTCTGTTTTCCTGCAGTAGATTAGGCAATGACTGATTCCAGGCATTCAGAAACCATGATTTTATATAAAAAATAAAAATTACAGCAAAAATGCTAGTAGTAAGTGTTACGGAGTTGACCAGATCAATCTATGTCTGTGACAGGGGCGACAGGCCTCTGCCCTCCCCCCCCACCCCAGTCCCACAAAAATGGGAAGGAAGGAAGGGAGGAAAAGAGCAGCGGTAACAATCTATGGAGGAAAACTTATTTTACCATAATATTGGAATACAAAATAACACAATATATACAATTTAATTGAAATTGAGATCAATAAATCAGACAAGATAAGAGAGAGAGTTCCCGGGACCAATTCAAACCTGAAAAGCTTGGAACGGCTAGGAAAGCACCCTCCAGCACCCACTGCAAGGCAGCAAGAGAGCGCCCCTCCCACCCGGAAGGGCCAGATCCCGTGACTGCTGTAATGTACAGGGATAGGTACCTGGGATTGGGGCAGTGACACTTTAATGCCCCGTACACTACATGATGTTTTGATGTGGAATACTGAAACCCAAAAACAAAAAAACAAAAACAAAAACATAGAACCATGACATTCCACCCCTTATTCTACATCGTTACATCATGCTTAAAATATATATACATATATACAAACAAACAAAAAATGATTAAAATGCACACATGGCTATATACATACACATAGAATTAGTAACTGCACTCCCCCAACATCAAGTTTCCTTGTGGTGCACATTGAACATCCCCATTTTTTTGCATTACCCACCAAGTGGATCCTGGTCCCTGGGCAAAAACTGTACCACGGAGAGGTTTGCCCTTTCCAGAAGCTGGAAGAACCCAAACTGCCTTTCTTAATATGTTCTTTACATGTACAACAGGGACTTTATCTCCCTCTACGGTATGTAGGGAACTGGATTGGTTGGGACCATCACGATTGATAGATCCTCTGGTATTGACCAACCAGGTGGCTTCTGCCAAATGCTTCTCCCAGTGCTTAAATGTTCCGCCACCCAGTGCTTTTAGCATCATTTTTAACAATCCATTGTATCGTTCAATTTTACCAGAGGCTGGTGCATGGTAGGGAATATGGTAAATCCACTCAATGCCATGATCTTTGGCCCAAGTATTTACAAGAGAATTTTTGAAATGAGTCCCATTATCTGACTCAATCCTTTCTGGGGTGCCATGTCGCCACAGGACTTGTTTCTCGAGACCCAGTATGGTGTTTCGAGCGGTAGCATGGGGTACTGCATATGTTTCCAGCCACCCAGTGGTTGCCTCCACCATAGTAAGCACATAATGCTTACCATTGCGAGATCGTGGCAAGGTGATATAATCAACCTGCCATGCCTCCCCATATTTGTACTTTTGCCATCGCCCTTCCTCCCACAGAGGTTTCATCCTCTTGGCTTGTTTGATGATGGCACACGTTTCACAGTTATGAATAATCTGTGCAATGGCATCCATAGTTAAGTCCACCCCTCGGTCTCTAGCCCATTTGTATGTTGCATCTCTCCCTTGATGACCTGAGGTCTCATGGGCCCACCGAGCCAGAAATAATTCACCCTTGTTCTGCCAGTCCAGGTCTATTTGAGCCACCTCAATTCTGGCAGCTCTGTCTACCTGATGGTTACTTTGCTGTTCTTCAGTAGCTCGACTCTTGGGCACATGAGCATGTACATGACGCACCTTTACAACTATAGTCTTTGTTCGGGCAGCAATGTCTTTCCACAGTTCAGCAGCCCAAATAAGTTTACCCCTTCTTTGCCAGTTATTTTGCTCCCACTGCTGTAACCACCCCCATAACGCATTCGCTACCATCCACGAGTCAGTGTAAAGATAGAGCATTGGCCACCTCTCCCGTTCAGCAACATCTAAGGCCAGTTGGACAGCCTTTACCTCTGCAAATTGGCTTGATTCTCCTTTTCCTTCAGTGGCCTCTGCAACTTGTCGTGTGGGGCTCCACACAGCAGATTTCCATCTGCGATGCTTTCCCACAATATGACACGATCCATCTGTGAACAGGGCATATTTCTTTTCATTCTCTGGTAGTTCATTGTATGGTGGGGCTTCTTTAGCACGTGATACTTCTCCTGGTGGTGTTCCAAACTTTTTACCTTCAGGCCAGTGCTTGCAACCACAAGCAAAAAAACCCACCAACCTACAATCAAAATTTACTCTGAACACATGCAGTCTCACAGTTTACAGAGTTACGAAGAAGGCTGAATTATGTAAATTTTGCAACAATTGATGGAAATGAATATTTTTTATTTGTCAGATTCTCAGCCAAAATGCAATTCCACTTGAAGGGAGAAAAACAATGCTTTTTAGATATTCCTGATGCTGCTGTTATCAAGAAAATTAATACCTATTTTCCTTACAATCCTTGTAACCTGTTGACTATGTTTTTGTACCAGAACGATACAGGAGAGAGTCTGGTTCTGAAGTTCAGTTTCTGAGAAGGATGACCCCAACAGCTTGATAATACTATCGTATTGCTCCATTATACATTATATCATTGCTGGAAAAAAAAAAAGATAATATCAGGAACCTCTATTCCTTTCACATTTCCTCACTTCTTATTTTATCTCATCCTAACTATAATAAAAAAAAGTAAGATTATTAAAGTCATATAAATAAACCAATGGGGTCCACCTCTAAATGAAGGGAAAAGAAATCACAAATCAAATATTTATTGTAAAAAAGTGTGGTTGATAAGCTGCTTTTGTTTATAGTCTCTTAATTATCTGTGAATATATCTTTGAATGCTGTTAGTAACCAAAAACCTATGTTTGATCATTTCTTTTGCTATTTGACAAATATATTATTCAAATATATTTACTATTATTTGATCAGCTCTAACTGTGAACACTGTGAGCAAACTCTCACATACGAGATTTGGACTAATAATTTGAGTAAATAAGTTTCATTGCTTAAAGAATTGAAAGGAAGTAAAATAGATAATTTTTGATGCCAGCAGAGAGGAAAAAAATCTGTTAATATCATACATTCATCTCTACAATAACCGTTTCCACTGATGTTAGTGTGAATTAACTTTATGCTCCAATTACAGTCATCAGAAGTTCCTGTGGAGTTCTCACATCAAGAAACCATTCCTTTTTAGAGAAGTACAATTTGAGAGGCAGTGGGCCATAATCCCATGCATGGGATTTCTCCTAAGTGGCAGGATTTCAGGATAATCACCTGGATTTTCTCTCAGGTCTGGAAGCAGACCCAAGTTATTTTATGGCAAAAAGTATGACCTCTGTAATTGTTATGGTAGCAGAAAACATAAGCATGCTTCAGTGTGGTTTTCTTATCTTTCCCACAAAACAATTCTACTATCAAACAAAGCAGGAATAACTATTATTAATTTTGGTGGCAATTATTCTAGATTATGCCTGGGTTTCAACTTCATCTCCACGAAGAGCTGAAATAATGGGAAACAGTTGCTTTTCCAGCTTACACTTGTTGCCAAATCAACAGAAGTTATACTGTTTAAATGCCCTTTTGACCAGGTACTGACACCATTTACATGATTGCAGTATTTGCCATAGGGAGTTCTAAAACTTCCCTCCTGGAGTCAGTTTTGGTTCATATACATTTACTGAAGAAGGTCAAAAATAGTAGATACTTTAGTATTTATTTGCATATAGATTTGTTTATTGATTTGGCAGAGGTAGCTGACAGAAAGCAGTCTCACTGACAGATAAATTGAATTGGTCCTCTGTAGTTCAAGCATGCAGACTTTGTTTAGCAGGTGTTACCACTTTGAGTATTTAGCTTTTTTATTAACTCTTCCCATATTTTGCAAGTTACTTCTATTCCATATTCTTATTAAGCTTACCCTTAATTGCACAGAGAAAGCTTTCACTGGCCATCATTGAAGTAGGTTGCACCAAAAGTAATGCCTCCATGAAACTACAATAGTACAATCAGACTATTTGGTAGACCACATTCTCAGCTATGTAACGCTATTTTTCTAAATAGTCACCACCATTAGGCATTTTTGCCAGCAATGAATAAGAGCATGCGTATCACTCTTGCAAATATCTGAATCGGCTTCTGGAACATGGCGTGCCTTTCATGTCGCTGTTGCCACTGCTGAAATGCAGCACTCCCTACCTCAGTGTGCTCACACCCACTGTTTGGTCCCCACAAACAGCCAGCAAGCATCGATGAATGCCAGTGGGTGCCATTTTTTCTGCATGGAGGAATTCAGTGACGCACCTTTCCTCCATAAGCACTTCCATGTCAGATGCCATTCTGTCAGCCTGCCCCTCTGCTGCCATCCATCACGCAGCAACAAAATGTAATAGAATATGGATGAGCTATGCAATATCACCAATATACACCTCTGACATTGTGGGCTGACATCATGAAATAGGAGGCATTACTTTCAGAGAATCCCTTGCATATTAAGATAATACTAAAGATAATTACTGTAGAATAGTAAAATGTCACTTATGTTCAGGTTAGCAAAGCCTTAATACCTCTTCACAAAATATTCTCTGCACAATTACTAGGCCAAATCCCAATTTTTTGCATCCTTTTTCTGGTTTAAGTTCTCATTGAGTGAAATGTGCTTTCCTTGAAAAGTCTGAATAGGTAGGTAGCTTTGGGATATGATCCCTTCTGCCTAATTGATTTAGTGCTTTCTAGGAGGTAACAAAATCAAGGTGATAACAAAAGATGGTTCAAAGAAACGAGTGGCTAATCTTCATTTGAGAACAAATCCTCTCTCTTCATCTCCTGTTCTCTGCTGTGAAAAAACAGGCTGCTAATGAATGGGAAAAGAGTGAAGCATTTTAAGATGGTCATAAGTACTAGTTGACACCAATCCTGGGTAAGTCATACAGAAAAAATAGATGTATACATTGAAGGATGAAACGTCTGAATAACTGCTCTGAAAAACTATTTTTAATCTCTTTTTTATGAAATAACTCATTGTCTTATTAGGGAGTAACTTGTTTTCTCAGCCTATGAATTTTTGCAATCTTTATTGGGTAATAATATTTGCATCACTAGGTTTCCAGAACACGATGACCATGATTTGAGTAAAAGTAAACAAAGTTCAGGACGTAGTTGTACTATGGTTGTACTAAGCACCTATTTTCATAGCATTTAAGCTAAGTTAAACAATGAATCACAATTTTTTACTTAAAACAAAAGGGAACCAGATATGCAAAGTGGTAGATCATATTGAGATCTCATGGGCAAATTTTTGTGTACAAGCTCGCTTGCTTGTCTTTCTTTTTAAAACTGAGGGTGTATTTTCTTGACTTGAATTCAGGACCAAAGCAGGCCTAACTCATTAATGGGGGGAAAAAAAAAAAAAAAAAAAAGAAAGTAATGTAAAAAAATGTACATGAAGATCAGGGGTTATGGTAAAAATCGTGAAAAAAGAGAAGTTTTGATTTCTCTTTAGCATTTGCTTTTTAACTTTTGCAGCCATTCAGAGCAGAGTGAGAATAAGGAAATGTGCTTTGAGCATATTCCTAAAGAAAGATATCAGGAAAAGTGCATTAGGGTTTGATAGGCTTTGGAAAGTACTACAAAAGCTATTTAACATCTATTACTGTTCAGGGATACTTTTATGTCAATTTTATATAAATGTGAACTGAGGCAGTATATCTGGAGCCAACATTACTTTTCAAAGCCAAAGTTTGGCAAGAATTCTCCTGGCTCTGTATTATTAAGACAGAAGATAGTAATATATACATGGAATAAATAGTTTTTTGTTTTGTTTTTTTTTTCTTTTGTATCCAGTATTATTTTGTTCATCTGAAGTACCCTGAGTTTTCATTTTAATTGGCAGAGAATGGAGTGGAGTTGACTTAAAGAGAGGGAGCTCCTGGGTGGCCGGGCACCCCTCCCACTGCTCCTTTCCCACTGAGTCTCAGCCAGGTGCCAAGAGCACATCAGACCCAGGCCTGCTACTGCCAGATGAGTCTCACAGTCACCGGATACCACTTCTCATGTTGTTTGGGCAGGTGCTGCATGCCTCTGAAGCTGTAAAATAAAAGCAGTAAAACTAAAAAAAGGTGCTCATAGATCTAGAAAAGTCAGTTTCAGACATGAATGTAAAGAATGGAAAACTGCTAGTACTAGATGAGATGGAAGATCCACGTGGTCTGGTTTCCAACTATGATGCCTAGAGAACAGCATGCAAACACTGTGTGAATGTATCCACACTTTATATAGAGTGCTATCTCAGGCTTCAGAAACACAAAAACTATACCTAGAAGTATTTTTCCTTATTTTTTTGCAAGATAACCCACTGATGCGATTAACTCAATCTCTACTCACAGAATCATAGAAGAACTATAGGGGTTTGAGGGGTCCTCTGGTGATCATTGAGTCCAACTCCTTTGCTATAGCAGGTTGCCTATGGTAGGTTGCACAGAAAAGCATCCAGGTGGGTTTCAGATATTTCCAGAGAAGGAGACTCCACAACCGTACCTTAGTTTTCAGCTGGAATAGAATTGTTTTCTTCAAAGTGTATGGTATGATGCTATGTTTTGGTTCTAGGAGAAAAACAATGTTGATAACACATTAGTGTATACAGTTGCTGCTGCAGGACAGTTAACAGTTGGCCAAGGGGTTCAGTTTTGAAGGGGTTTGGAATTCATCTTGCTCTTTTCCTGCTTGGAGGCTATTGGTAGCATTGGCATATTGGGCATTGGTAGACATGGTGAGCAATTGCTTGTGCATCATTTGTGATGTGCACATATATATAGGCCATCCCCTAAACTGAAGTGATTAAACTGTACTAGGACTCTACACTTGCTCTTGTTGAACCTCATAAAGTTCTTGTCTGTACAACTCTCCAGCTCATCAGAACTCATCAGAATGTGTTCGCTGCTAGAGTCCAAACTACAAAATGCTAAATTTGTGTTAAAACTCTGAGAGGTATTGTGAAACTGGTGGTCTTGATTCACCATCCAACAAGATCAGTTAGCTGTATGGAATACTCTGCAGCTTCTGTGCTTCTTCCCATTTGACCTAGTTGTGATCATGGAGTGATTCTCATCACTATCCTTACACTTTGAGAAATACTCCACCTCACCTCTTTTGGGACCTTTCTCAGTCTACATCTATGGGGGTGACCCAAAACTCACTGAAACTGATAAAAATAGCTTAATACCTTTACTCAGCTTTGTGTTGAAGCTGTGAAGCTGACATCTGTTCATATGCATGACACCTTTTCAAGGTGATTGATATCTGCGGTCATGTGTCCAAAGGCAGAGTTATATACATTTAAATTTAGTAGAGATGGAAATTGCTAGTAAGAAATAAAAAGAAAACATGTAAAGCCCTGAGTTCATTCTAAAAATAAAGTTTTCTTAGGTTTTGAAAACAGCAGGTAATTTTAATGAACTTCAAAATGAAAACTAGTCATCTTTGCAGGTAGAAATGACAACAGAATATATGATATAGCAGTGCAGATGTAGACAAACTACTTCTCAACTTCGGGAAGATGATATGAATCTCAAATGCCAAGAAATTATCTCTGAGTATCCTCATCAACAGGATTTTGACTGTTCTAAAGTAGGACTCCCTAATCTCCTTTGATAAACTTGTTCCACTTTGTAAAAATAATGAACTGTTTGTTAAAGCAGAAGCTTCAATGCTGGTCTCCCACATCCCAGATGAGTTCTAAAAATGTTGGGTTGCAGAGTCAATCTCTCCCTCATGCTTTGGCTCAATCAATTTTTAATTATTTTTTAAACAAAACAAACTATTTTGCAACAAATAATCAAATTGCATATTTGCAATACTTTCAGAAGATTTTTTTGTGCTGCTCTTACTGATTGAAGCAGTCAGGTAAAGAGAAAGCAATATTTTTTTGTTGTTTTGAGGAGGATTGTAAGCAAAGAAACTCAAGTTTTTAATAAGCTCCTTTTACAACGACATTTATATCTAGTGAAATGCTGCTAATAACGTTTAGGCTTCAATCCTGCAAAGTCCTGGCTCTTTGCCAAGACCTGAAGACATGAAACAGTGCTTGTACGCAGAGAAGCCTGTCTGTTTTTACCAATTACATCAGCAGATCTAATGAAAGATATGACTTCTCATTACAAACTTTTCCTTGTTTAACTCTAGGCTTTGAAAGTAGTCTCCTTGGGTTTAATTATAGCATGTAAATTTGAGCACACACATAGCTCTTCACAGGATCAGGGCCTCAGCAATTATCTGGGCAGGTCAGGTATTAAAAATTGTCATAATTCCTTAGCAGAACTCTGAAAATGTGTTGATCTGCTCTGTTGTATTCAATGTACAGCTATCCAACACCTCACAAGAAAGCATCCTTCCTAGGTGGACTAATGGAAAGAGAGAGAAATTAAGTCCAGGCTTACCCAGTAAGAGATGGAGTAATAGATGCTGGATTGCCAGTCTGAATCCCCATCCACTGGGGGTGGATGTTTCTTTTTCAGACTCATCCTCTGCTCTTCTGCTCTTCATTCTGTAACACAGGCAGTCCTCAAACTCAACCTCAAATGTGCACTTTCAACAGCTGGCACTTCTCCAGTTTAGCACTCCTGTTCACACAACAGTGTTCATTTTTAAGTATTGATGTGCAGAGGTAGCCTCTCTGGTGCCAGCTCAATTCCTACTCAATTCCTGCTATTGTATTTAAAGCTTTGATTATTGTCGTAGCTACTGAGGGTTTCCAGTGATCCTGTAAAAATCCTCTTAATCAATCTCCTCTGACTATACGTTGTTCACCATTCTGATTAAATGCATTGCACGCGTACTTTATGATTGTACAATTACCAATCCATTTATCTGTCTATCTGTAGAGTATATGTGTCAGATTATTTTTTGCCCTAATGTGATGGGAAGCAGATGAAGGGATGTGTATTACCTCAGAAAACATCACTGTATTGCAAATACAATAACAGTATGCAAGTTGTTGTATTAAAACTGTCATAAATCACACTGTTAGGTCATCCGAATTAATCTGATCAGAGTCATAGAATCATAGAATGGCCTGGGTTGAAAAGGGCCACAACGATCATCTAGTTTCATCCCCCCTGCATGTGCAGAGTCACCAACCAGAAGACCAGGCTGCCCAGAGCCACATCCAGCCTGACCTCGAATGCATCCAGGGATGGGGCATCCACAACCTCCTTGGGCAACCTGTTCCAGTGTGTTACCACCCTCTGTGTGAAAAACATCCTCTTAACATCTAACCTAAACCTCTCCTTTCTTAGTTTAAAACCATTACCCCTTGTCCTATCACTATGCACCTTTGTAAACTGCTGTTCCTCCTCCTGTTTATATGCTCCCTTCAAGTACTGGAGCCTTCTCATACCTAAACAAACCCAGTTCCCTCAACCTTTCTTCATAGGAGATTTCTGTTGGATCATTGTAACAATAGGATGCATCCAAACCATTTGCCAGACTATTGACCCAATTCCAGTGCTACTTGCAGCCATCATTCTGCGTTAGAACACATCTGAATTAGTTTGCAGACAGTCAATACTGTCTTTATATGATTTTAAATTGTGATAATTTCATTCTGGACTCACTTGCAGATCTTGCAGTGCAAATCAATATATTTGACCATTATTTCTCATCAAAGCACTCTAATTCCTTTCTACCTTGGAGAGACTAAATGAACAATTAGCAAAAGACAGGCCAGCTAATATTATATATACTATTTTGAGGTTAGGGTTATTTCATATTGAAAGTTCAGATGTTTTAGGCCAGGAAGAGCACAGAGAAATCAAAATTAGAGCTTCCATATTCTCAGTTGTCGCATCTCAGGTAAACACATTTGTAGAAGTCTCCTATCATAGACAGACCACAAATTCTGTACTGTCAGATATTAGAATAATGGGGCAGAATTTAAGAGCCTTGAACTGAGGAGTAACTTCACATGACTTTTTTCTCCATGGGTATCTTCATGTCTCCTTGTCTTGTTATTCTGAATGGGAAGAGGGCATAGACTGGAGCCTGCCAAAGGACATCAACAAAACTTTTATTGCTTTTGTGCAAGCATAATCATCACAACAGCTTAAACTGATAATGTCATAAAAAGTCCTCTGATAATCTGATTCATGGTACCTCACTATTGCTTCTAGACAGTCACCAAAAAACTGCCTATGTATAAAATGCCTTTTGGTTAGAAACAAACATACTTACAGAATATATTTAAAATGCTTTGCTGCTATAGTTTTGGTTGTTTTTTTTTTTTTTATATATGTATAAGATAATATAGTTCATAGTAAAATATAATCATGCTATATATATTTATTGCGTTATACAATACATACAGTAAATATGTTATATTACAAACAATGTGTTTTGGTCAATATGAATTAATGAAGAATACTTTAAAAACAAATCGTTAAACTCTACTCTGATATTTCAAAGCGTACTGTTTGCTTATCAGTAAAAGTCACCAAATGTTACATGAAGCAGACTTTTCCTCAGAGCTGATGGATTGAATTTTTCTAACTATTGGTTATTATTGATAGGTAAACTGTAGATTTTTTTTCACAGATCATGCATATAAGGTAGTGCATTTTCTCCTACAATGTAAGTTTACAGATCTCATGTTGCTACTAAGAAAAATCTGCATGTAAAAACAACTGCATGTGTTGCTACATAAACACAATCTTCAGCTGAAGAGTTTGCAGTTCATTATTTGGACAAGAGAGTGATCATTTTATACAAAAATATCTCAGTTTCACATTAGGCTGCTATTATCGAACCATTATTTGACATGATGGTAATAGCTTCCATTTTCTTAATAGCTTTTAGCTAACCAGTAAGCTCTTAGCAGCAATATTTGGTCTTTCAGTTTGCAGCCCTCTGGTTTTCTCAGTCATCATGTAAAAACACAGAAGATTAACTCTGAGAGATACCATTCTTATGTTTCCATATACAAATAATCTACTTTTTCCCCATAGCTTGCTGCCTGCCTTACTGCTGTGCGGCTGTTTGTGTGGAGCCATCACACCCTTCACCTTCAAATTTGGAAGGCTTGCACCACCTCCACACAGCAGATCACAACAACTTGGCAAGTAAAACACTGTAACAAAGTGAATCAAGTTTATTTGAGCAAAATGTCTGCTTATCAGGTGCCTTTGACTGAGTCTTCCAACAGCAACTCTACATAGTCCTTAAGCAAAGGAATGCAGAAATCACTCACTGAAATCAGTATCCTTGATTCCTTCTGCAGCCAGTGGCACACTCATTTCAGCTGTCTTGCAGCCCCATTTAATCATCAGATTAGACAAATTGTTTCCTGGAAGAACTTGCATCACTCCACTGGATAGAATGGCAAGCTTGAATTTTACAAGCTAGAAGATGCCCAGTATAAGTTTACTAAATCCATCTATTGGCATTTTAAACTTCACTGAAAGTATCACTGGAATATTACCTAGTTCTTCAGTATTGGTTTTAGACCACGAGTAGCAGAATGAAAATTGCACACTGTTATGTAAGGGTAATTAAATTCGATTAAATGATCCACTGATCATTTCTGGCCTAATTTAAATAAATTTAGATATTTAAATGCATTTAATTTAAATAACCAAATTTAAATAAATTTAGAATCATAGAATCAAAAAATGGTTTGCATTGGAAGGGACTTTAAGATCACCTGGTTCCAGCCCCTCTGCTATAGGTAGGGACACTAGACCAGGTTTCTCAGAGTCCCATCCAGCCTGGGCTTGAACACCTCTAGCGTGGGAGCCTCCAAAGTGTGTCTGGGCAACCTGTTCCACTGTCTCACTGCCCACTTATTATAAGTCTGACTGTTAAATTAGACATTTCTTGTTGAATCACAATGCCGTTTGTGACTTTCTCTTCCTTGAAGTCAAGGATATGAAAATAGACAATCCTATGGCAGATGGTAATGGCACACCAAAGAGACTCCAAGAGAGATTCAGATGAAGCACATGTTTTCAAGAAAGTTAAAGAGGAGCCAATTTAGTAGAAGAAAAAATTTTGTCCTGTGTTCTATTATCATCAGTGTTATCTCCACATTCTCCATTTGCTAACTGTAATCTACAGCTGTTATCCATACATGTGCACAGTAAATGGCTTTTTTAAGTAAATGGAATTTTTAACATATGTAATTTAAAATTGTCTATTACCAGAATTTATTTTTTTGTAATGCTAGTGGATTGGAAATGAAGATACAAGAAATGATGTAGCAGCTTTCTCTGGTTAATTTCAAAAAACTTAGTCAGGAAAATGTCAGGTACACATGAATTTATGTACTGGACAAATCTTATTTTGACCACATTTTATGAGGGAACATCTCAAAATCAGGTTGTGTATGTATGTGTGTTTGTATTTATTTATTTATTTCCCACATATTTTAACAAACCTTATAGCAGACACAGGAACGTAGGCCCAGAATGTCCTCAGGTGAATTCTGAAGCTCTTAGGCATGGTGAGAATTTTAATAGCTTTCAGTGTTTGTTGCATATCTTCAAATTGCCTGCATAGAAGTTGTATTTTCTCGGTGGGGTCTTGCAGTTCAGAGAAGTATTTGTCTAATCCACTGAATTGAAATAGTTTAAACATCTTTCTTTCCTCTCTCCGTACTAGCAATTCAAAATCCCAAGGATTGCAGAGTAAATTCTAGATTTCAGGTTAAACAAATGTACAGATTGGGCTGCCATAAAAAATTCTCTTTACTTTTAGAAGGAACAAAATTTATCTAGGATCACCATTATTTCTGTTTAATTTACTTTTCGTGTTGTCAGACAAGCGATTCATTTACAGGATTCAATTTAATATTCTAGGTTTTTAATCTTTTCTTGTGGAGGTTATCAATTACTGTCCTAGAAACTCAAAATACATCCTTTAATCTTTTAACATTGCTATCAATTTTATGTGGAAGACTAGTAATTTCTTTTAAAACTAAGAAGTGTATCTTACGCTCTGTAGATTTTCTTAGGATGTTTTTGAAGTGAAATCACTGGGGAGTCCAGTTTCAGAAACACTGCAGTAGAGGTGAATATTGCATTCAGTTGTCATTTCTATTAGGCCGACAAAACATTTTTTGAAATTTACAGAATTTATTTTGCAAAGGATAATTTCTGTACATTGACTCCCCTGCCAGACACAACAGAGCCTATTTTCTTCAACTTCTTCAGAGCACCAAAATCATCAGTGTATACTTCAGTGGCTGTACTTGTCATGTAAATAGAGTGACATCCCTTAGCATAGTTTCTTAGTATAGCTTTTAAAACTCCTGGTTGCCTAAACTCCTCACACTTTATACTGCCTTCTTTCTATGAGCTTAGATTAATTGCTAAAATGTTGTCCATGAGGGAATACAAATCCTGCTAGGTCATCCTTTCATACCTGGTTCTTAGCAGGACCTTCTTACATGCGTCTCAAATGCTTACAACAACTTGCCAGAGTGTTTTTCACCACCAAATAGCTGATATGTAGAAGAAAGGTGAACTATTGTCATGAAAACTGTAAGTATAGCTTTGCCAACAAAGCCAACATCAAGGATCAAGTCAGTTGATTTCATGAAAGAGTCAGGCCTGCCCATAAGGTTTCCCTCTCCTCAGCTGTTTTGATGTTCAGCAACACCACTGCCACACAACTGTTTTTTGAAGTAAAGTAGATTAAAGTAACATGTGAACAGAATGGATGGTTTTCATATTTTAATGCGTTATCCAAGATCAATGTTAATTTGTGAAACATCACGAATTAACAAACAGAACAAGACATTTTACAGTTCAGGAATCTCATGATATCCAGGCATGCTCTGATCTCCTATTCTGGCCATGTGGTTGCTCTCCATCTTTGCAGAGGATGTGATTTTCACAACATTTTGTAATGTTACTTTTGGTCTCAAATGTGGAATGGTTTAAATTATTAGAAAAACTCTCAGCCTTGAAGAAATTTCCAGTGGTGTTGACCACAATAATGTATGTTGTCAGAGATACAGAACCTTCACTAAAACAATGAAGAGTGTATTCTGCTTCCCACATGCTGTGCTTGCCATCATAACATTTATATTCAAACCTTAGCTTCAGATGTTCAAGGCTTAGAATAGACTGACTGCAAGTGTTGAACATTTAAATGGTTGGACAGCTGGACTAGATGATCTTGGAGATCTTTTCCAACCTTCATGATTCTATGATTCTGTACAACAGTAACAAGCCTCTGTTCCACTCTTTGGTGCATTGGAACTTACAGAGTTACAAACCTGTGTGTAAATATCTAAGATGTTTTCAATTGCTTTGAAAATTCTAAAATTTCGCTCTCTAAAACACATAGTGAATCATCTTTATGTAGGAATGCAATGGATCCTTGTGTGTAACCTGTAAGACAGGAGTAGATAATTTGCTAAAAAAGAAGCAATGGCTTAGCCCACGACTTTTACTGAAAGAATTTGTGTTATGCAGGAGGTCACATTAGATGGTTATAATAATCTCTTGTGCATTTAAAAATCTATGAATCTAAAATGATACAAATAAAAATAATACATACATATCTCTGTAAAACATTTACTGTGTTTTGTTTTGTTTTGTTTTTTTCCACTGAGGAAAGGAATGAAGAAAGAATTACATGTAAGAGATACTTGTGATGTTGTGTAGTAGATCAGTGAGATGCCAAGGCATTTGTAAACCTCAGATCGGACTGAAGCATATGTTCTGTGTGATAGAGTAATAAATGACAATCATAATTATAAAACAGATAAGATGAAAGGAACAAAGCAAAAGATCCTTAAACTAAGTTGTGTTTCCTATTCATGTTAAAAGGCAGATATTATGTGAGGAAATCATACAGAAACTTTTTTTTAAGCTGCTGTGTAATGAGCTTGGCGCAGGTTATGGAAGTTTTTGGTACTTGTAATATCCTTACTATGGGCAGACTGCAGGATAAAACAGACCTGTAGAATGTTTTAGTATTGCAAGTTCTGGGTTCTTGAAGAGGAAAAATGCCATTTACATGAATAGGGAACAAGTGACTGGCCAGAAATAGGCCTTGAAATTAAGTTTGTCATTCCACTCCACAAGCACTTAAGAGTTTGGTTATTCAGTATTTTTACAGGAGAACTAAAACTATCATCCACATTAATTTTTTCCGTATGGTTTTCAGGTATGAACATGTTATATGTAACAAAAAGTCCACTCTTGTGAATATAATTTGTTTAATATAATTACACTACCCATGGATATTAATGGAATAAAAGTTACTGTTTTCCATCCATGCATTTCCAAAGAAGATTTTTCCTATAAATCTCAGTGGCACAAAGTTGCTGTTATTGTTTGGTGACCTTGTGTAGCAGTGGCTCTGCAGTTTGGAGAATGTAATAGATTCTCCTAATTATGGCATATAGAGCTCCAGAGTGTGCCCCTTGACACATCATCTGGTAACTTGATACCATGTGGAGGCACTGGAGAATGCTGAAGCTGCAGCAGCATCAGGCACATAAGAATAAGCAGGCTGCAGGTTGTGGAGGTGAGCATTCATCCTAAGAAACAGTGCCTTTTCTCTACTGTGCACAGAGGTGGCTGTTTGGACAGCGAGAATCAATGCAGACATGTGTCTTTACTTAATATGTATTTTTTTCTTTATTTTTTCTTTTTTTTCCCCTCTCATTTCCCAAAATGCAGTATTTCACAATATCTTTAGTTCTCTGCTAAAACCAGAAACTCATATTATCATATGTCCATCTTTGAATCAAGACTATTATATTATTGTTGTTGTTGTTGTTGTTATTATTACTATTGTTGTTATGGCATCAGGTGATGGTCAGGCTGGATATTAGGAAACTGACTCTGTCTGGCAGAGCGCAGAGGGTTGTCATTGGCGGTGCAGAGTCCATTTGGAGGCCTGTAACTAGCAGTGTTCCTCAGGGGTCGGTGCTGGGTCCGGTCTTGTTCAACATCTTCATCAATGACCTTGATGATGGGATAGTGGCCACCCTCAGCAAGTTTGCTGATGATAAGAAGTTGGGAGGATTGGCTGACACGCCTGAAGGCTGTGCTGCCATTCAGCAAGACCTGGACAGTCTGGAGAGCTGGGCAGAAAAAAACCGGATGAGGTTTAACAAAAGCAAGTGTAGAGTCTTGCATCTGGGGAGGAATAATTGCATGCACCAATACAGGCTGGGGGATGACCTGCTGGAGGGGAGCTCTGTGCAGAGGAACCTGGGTGTCCTGGTGGATAACAGGTTGGCCATGAGCCAGCAGTGTGCCCTTGTGGCCAAGAGGGCCAATGGCATTCTGGGGTGCATTAAAAAGAGCATGGCCAGCAGGTCGAGGGAGGTGATCCTCCCCCTCTACTCTGCCCTGGTAAGACCTCATCTGGAGTACTGTGTCCAGTTCTGGGCTCCCCAGTACAAAAAAGACAGGGATCTCTTGGAAAGAGTCCAGCGGAGGGCCACAAAGATGGTGAAGGGGCTGGAGCATCTCTCCTATGAAGAAAGGCTGAGTGAACTGGGCCTGTTCAGCCTTGAGAAAAGGAGACTGAGAGGGGACCTGATCCAGGTCTATAAATATCTAAGGTGTGGGGGGCAGAATGGCAAGGCCGGACTCTTTTCAGTGGTGAGTGGAGACAGGACAAGGGGAAACGGCTGGAAACTGCAGCATAGGAAGTTCCGCACAAATGTGTGCAAGAACTTCTTTACAGTGAGGTGACGGAGCACTGGAACAGGCTGCCCAGGGAGGTGGTGGAGTCTCCTTCTCTGGAGATGTTCAAGACCTGCCTGGATGCCTACCTGTGCGACCTGCTGTAGGGAACCTGCTTTGGCAGGGGGGGTTGGACTCGATGATCTCTGGAGGTCCCTTCCAACCCCTACAGTTCTGTGATTCTGTGAACACTATTGTCAGCTACAAAATACTACTTTTCAATATAGTAACCACCAGTAGCACTTTCACTAACAGTGAACAAGAACTTGCATGCCACCTTCATAAAAATCTGTACCAGCAGAACTGATCCACTGTTTCACATCAGCTTTGACAGCATCAGTGCTATCCATTCATCCATCACTTTACTGTGCTCACATCCACTCTTTGGTCCCATAAATGTTCAGCAAGCATTAATGAATGTCCATGAGTGCCATTTTCTCTACATGGAAGAATTCAATGACATTCTTTCGCTTCATGTGCACTTCCACATCAGACATCATTTTGTCAGATTACCCCTCTGCTGTTATCTGTCACACAGCAACAACTTGGAAGAGTGACAAAGAAGATTCAGCCTCTACTGCCATGCAACCAACATCCACCTCTGATGTCATGGGCCAACATAATAAAGTAGGAGGTATTACTTTTGGAGCAGCCCTCAATTTATTTATTACCAGAAAGGTTGTTCTGTTTAAAATATTTTATCCTCTAATAAAAGTTCTCAACAAAAATGGGCCAGATGAAAATAAACTATGAAGAGAATCTGATAGAAATAATTTATGATCAATGTCAATGGGATTTCTAAAAGTAAAGTCATACAATGTTTCAGAAGTTCCTCAGTGGCTTCTGATCTTAGATGCTGCCTTGAACAGTGAGTGAGGGGCTGTGGTCTCTGAGCCTGAAGCTTCTCACATTTAATAGGAATCAGAAGGCTGATGCTGTAGCTTGAGACAAAACCTCCTGTGTCTGAGTCTTATATTTGTAATTGCCTGTGATACACCTCCTCCATATTTAAAGAAGACAAGATGCATAGTGAAATTTCTCTCAAAATGATTCTCTCTGTGTCTTTCTCTCTCTGCATGCTGACAGTAGACGAAGCTTAGTTTAAAGTGAATGACTTCCAGAGGGTTAAATCATGTGAATATCACTCTGCAATCATGTCTCTACATCTAAAACACATCTGAAACAGCATGTGCAGCTGCCATGGACCCACCAGGAGTTACTAATACTTGCCTACAGACAAAGTGTAGCCTTGATGTACCAAATGCCTCTCACACTTTGTCTAAGAGAAACATCCTAGATTTTCTCCTCAATACATAATAGATCTAAGTCTCACTTTGAGCTCGTCCAGATCCCATGGAGCTTTTATTTTCAGTTTATGGTCCGATGATTTTTTCTCACGAAGGGAAGTACCCTACTGAATTTCATGTTGCTAACACTTTTTGCATGTGTATTAATACTTGCTTAATTTGTATTTTTGTCCTTATTTTTTATGATTTGACATTTTCTAAGTACTCTTTCTTGAACATTTCAAAAGTCTCTTATTTTAGTTCATTTTCCATTTGTTCCATTTCAAGCAATTCTACTTCATTAAAGGGGAAAATTGGATTTTTCAAAAGCAACAGAACAGATCTTAATTACTATTCCTATTTCAAATTGGATCAAAGATTGAGGTTCATCTTGTCTATCTTGCCTGTCCCCAAGTTAGTCAGGAAGTTCTACACTAATTGGATATACTTTTTTATAGTCAGTGAAGAAAGTTATGAACTTTTACACTATCTTTAGGTATCTTTAGACTATCTTTAGATATTCCAAAAGAATGAATCATCAATCATTAAATTTCATCTATCTTGAACACCTATTTTAGGCTGGAAAGTCTAAGAAGTATCTTTCCATTGGTTATAGAGGAAGCCTAGAATTGCTAGAATGGCCTAGAAAGGCTAGAATAACATGACTAGGTTTTGAATGGCAAAATTTATATGAGATGAATCATAAAAACAAATGATTGTGATCAGTTTGGAAATATACTAAGAAAAAAACCCTGAATTATTTTCCTGAGAAGCTTTGTTCTCATTCATTTCTCTGTGCACACTGCAGGAATGCTTGGATTTGCTTGTCACTTGAGATGATCTGCAGGTCAGTTCTTCTCAAACAGATTTACTGAACAAAAGGATGCATCTGGTATTTTCTAGGGGACAATGAGTGGTTTGGTTTGGGTTTTTTGGTTTTTCTTTTGCCTTAAAAAAAAAAAAAATAGAAAAATTAGACATCTAAGGAAATAAGACATGTTCCAAATGGTGCACAAATGGTTGTTTGCAACATTGCACTTAAGAAGACACAATTACACATTTTTATATGGAGAGTAAAGAGATCTTTTTTTTTTTTTCTCTATGAAGAGCAGTATTTGAGTATCTAGAAATTGATAGGTTTTATATTAGATGAGTTCCTAGGAGTTTTCACTTAATTCCTTATTAAATGTGGATTTTACTGCCTATCCTGAAGCACTCAGATTTAAAATGTTGTAGTTAAGTTTCTGAGTTCAGTGGTTCAACAAGGCAAATCAGAGGCATGCACAGGGGAACTGATACAAAGAACTCCAGCTACAAAATGCAAGCAAACTGCAAGTTCACCATGTGAATAAAGATCCACATGTGGTGCTGACTGATCACCAAATGGGCATGAGCCACCAGCTGGCTGTAGCTGGGGCAAAGCCAGGCAAATGTGTGGTGGAGATATTTCCCACTGAGATAACTAATGGAGGGTTTGTACAAGATACTCCCAAGACAAATGAAGTATTAAGTCCATTTCCTGTTCTCCCAGTTTAAGAGAGAAGAATCTAAGCAGATATGGGTGCAAAGGAGACAACATAATCAGGAGAATAAAGAAATACAGGCAAGTAATAAGAAGGTGAAAAGGGAAAGCATTGTTTTCAGTGCATCAAGAGGACTGGCAGGCAGGGTAAGAGAGATGTATTTATTACGAAGGACAAAGTGTTAGCAATAGATCATCTGCATTTAGAGTTGCTGAGACTAAACTTCAGTTGAAAATCAAAACAAAGGCCCTATGCATTAAAACAGGACACTAGCACAGCTTTCCAGCATGAACGCCGCCAGGAGAAGTCTCAGTAGTTTTAAAATTGCAATCTGATCCATGTATGAAAAGAATCATATCACATAAATATCTGTGCAGACCCAGGAGGTCTCCTCCTCTCCTATTTCTTATGTCACTCTCAGCTGAACTTACATACTTACATACATGTCAGTGTGTCAGCTGTTCACCCTACTGGCATTTTATAGTTGGTTTCCACGCTTTTCTTTGCCCTTTTTTTTTTTTTTTTTTTGAGGCAGAGAGTTAGTTTCAAAATACTGTTGTTACCCTGTTTGAAACATATGGATATACTTGAACCCTTTTTTATAGGGTTCCTAATCTCATTAATTTTCCTTGTAATTTCTTTGACTGGTAATTAGAGCAGTAATTAGAGCTAAGCAATTTTAAACGTAAGACTGAAAAATAGCATGAAAACTTTCCATTTCAGAGAACAGGCTGAACTGTGGAAAAGACTGAACAGTGGGACAATGATAGAAATCTACAGAAGCTGTCACAGCAAGGAGATGTTAAAAATATTTGTCAGATGTGTGCATCCTCATCACTGGAAATTATTAGGTCCTGTCCTAACAGAACAAATGTTATTTTTCAAGAATTAACACCAGGTATCAAATAACATGCGTTACACGACTGCCACCTATGATTTGCATTAGTACAATTTTAGAGGTAATTAAACTCTGATAAATTAATGTAACTAGAAGAACTGAATTAGCTCTGTAGAAAATTGCTAATTTGTCTGTATTGAAAGATTGTCATTGCATTTGCAATAATGGATAACCCTCAAGGGGTGTCAAAGCTCTGGGGATAAGCACCACTTTCAGATTAAGGTATGGTTCTCAGCAGAGCCCTTTCTCTCCCCAAGACAAAAAGGCCGTATTGCCATGTGTCTATCTTCCTCTCACATCATTTTTTTTAAGAAATGTGAATGATATCAAATGAACATATTAAACACTTTTTGGCAGACTAACAGCAGGTTGCTTGTTGACCTTTCACCTCGTATCGATTTATCCTTCAGTCATTTTTCTTGATGATTTCTGCTTTTCTTTCATGCCTTTTATTTAGGAATAGGGAAACTCTGTTGTTCCTAATGAAAATCACACTTTGTAGAGAATACATTGCACAATATTTCATTCCCTTTCAGGACTGTGTTGGTTCAGGATTCTCCCATGAAACAGAAACTTTTGTCTGTTCCCCACAGCCATATCTATTCCTTAGTTGCTCCTTTCTCTGATAGATAAGTTCCTACGAGGATATCCTTAAGAAACACAAAAAATATGCTCCCAAGATGTTAAACATGCCAGAAAGCTTCTATCTAGTCATAGATAGCATGGATTTCTCTGCCTAGTCAGCTAGAAGGGCTCAGCATAAAAGGAAGCCTCTTCCCACATTATCTAAACATCTTAATAGGATTTGTATTTAAAAGGGTCTCTGGAGAGGGTGAGCTCCTGAAGTGTGCAAGTGGTGCTGATGAGAACACACTACTTCCAGAGCTTGTGAGCAGCCTCCAAGAGCTGTGATGTGCCCAAGGTGTGTGAGGGTGCTGCCAGTGGGTGCTGCAGTACCAAACTGTCATGGGCTGGGCCTCAGGGACTGCAGCATCTTCCTCACCTGCTCACAGCCTCCCACCTTTGGGGGAAAGAACAGAATGTCATGTCTTTGCTGTCAGAGTAAACAAAGTCTGTCTTTTTTCTTTCTTGCAGTATTATGTTATTAAACAGGTATAAAAACCTGTTATAATAATAAAAAATCCCCTCCCTCCATATCAGCCTGCAAAAGCTTTTTGTAGAAGTAAATTAGTTGTCTGTCTTTTTGGTATAATTCCATCATTGTAACTGCTGATGCTTGTGAAGGATGTACCAACCAAAGAGCGACTTCTAACCAACACTGTGAGCTTCCGTGTCCAGTGAAGTTCCACTTCAGGTAATGATGCTCTGACTGGATCAAATCAGTCTCTAGTTTAATAACACAGAAACATCTTCACTCCTTAACTGCTCGGTTATGTTGCTAACTGCTGTCTAGCCTCCGATGTATGCTGTGAAAGTGACAGCCTGCTGTGAGTGAACGGTCAGTTTACATGGTAGGTAAGGATGGGTTTTGATGTACCTTCCAGAATGGAGTAGAAAAAACACAGACTTGATTTTGCAAAGAGAGATGTTTAATTTGAAATATCATCTTTATAAGAATATCAGGAGTCTGAGATGTTAAAAGAACCCAAATGGCAATCCACTTGAAATTTTGAAGTGCAAAGAAAAGACCATTTAATTTCTTAAAGCTATCATAGCTGAGTTTTGTTTTATAAAATCAAACTCATAAAGGCTTGTAGAACTTGAGAATTTTGGACAAATGTATCTCTTAATGCCCTCATTTATTAGACAGGAGGAACACTGGCAATGCCATGTGGTTAATTACTCCACTTTACCCTCCATACTTTCTTTTCACTGTGCTAGCGGTCCAAAAGCCTGTATCATTGTACAAAATTGTGCCAAACTGATTTAATAACAGTGCCAGCACTTAGCAAATGCCCTTCTGACAGAGCGATTCCAGGTGGCTATTTCTAGATTCATACTAGTATAATCAGAATGCTGCAGAATCCATGAACAAGCCCTAGGGGGTTTGTTGAGCTGTTGCTACAGCTGATATCTCAGGCCATTTTTTAATTAAGCCTGCTAATTATGCAGAGTAATGATCTCTCCTTCCCTTGCCTTTTTTTTTTTTTTCCCCCGTAATGCAAACTACACAAGGCTAGTCTGAGACCACTGTCTCATGACCTATCATAGATTGTGTCTCAGAGCCTGCTAATGTGTATAGAAATCATTACTTTCAAATTACTGCTATAGTAATTACATTATTACTTTTCTAAAAGCCAAAACAAAAACAAGAGAAAGACAAATGATAAAGCAGGGCAAGATGGTACATTGTGAGGGTAATTATGCAAGTCAGCTATGTCAAGTGGTGTGAGGCACACTAGTTATTTTATTTTGCTTGCCAGCTGATTTGCATCTAATTCATCAAAACATGGAAAATACTGCTTTTGTTTAAGCATTCTGTGATGCTGGACTGAGCTCTTCTCTGCTGGAAGACGAAACCCTCTGATTAAGAGAGACAGACAATTTCAGTGAAGCAGTTTTTTTAAATAGCTCTCTTTCCTCAGTCAGAGCTGGTGTAATTTCAGGGTATTTTATTTCTCCATTCACGGAGTCAGTAAGAACAGGAAGAAATATCAAGTTACACAGCAGCCAAAGGGACAGATCTGTTTACTTGACAAAGTTAATTGATTATGCTGAGTTCACTCCAATATAGGGTCATTGAGTAGTTCTCTTATTGATGAAATGATTCCATCTACTGAGGATATTAACCTTTCTAGCTTTCTGCATTAGTGTTGCTGTATAGTTTTGCTTCAACTTCACATACATTCCTTGTGTTAAAAATGAATGCAACTAAAAATGCTAATTATCTCATAAATAGCTAGACCTATACACATACAAATATGTACATACACATATGCATACATGTATAAATCCAGGGCATGCTATAAAGCAGCTGGGTTGCTTGCACTTAAAGACTTATTGTAGCCAGTGGAAATAGGATACCCGTTGTTATTTTATATTATTTTGCCAGTATTTGAGAGTCTTTTTTTTTCTTTCCATTAAACTGCTCTTTGAATATCACAATTAAATGTATGTATAACATATTCTTAAAGGAGGAGTTCACTAATTCACCTTTTCAGCATTACATAAAACTATCATCTAATTTTCTATTTTTCATATGAAGAACTCTTATTTCCTGTTATGATACTTTCTAGGGATTATAAAACCAGCCTAAAATTTTAGAATGATAAAATGATTTGGGTGTCTACAGTGAATGCTACTTAATGTTAGATACAGTCAAGAGCAGGCCATTAATTTTTGCAGGAAATGAATTAATTTGAAAACAGATACTGAAATCTAGTGAGAATGTTTTGCACTTCCTCCATGTCATGTGCTCAATAAGAATTAAAAAAAAAAAAGCAGAAACAAAAAACAAAACATGTAAAATTTTGTTTAAAGAAACTATAATAAAGTTTTATAATTCCGGTTTTCTCTTAATTATTGAAAGGCTCATACGAAGGCTTGTTAGCCTTCTTTAAAAAAGTGTAATTGTCTTTAATTTTGCAGTTGGGAAGAAACGTGAGATAAATTCACATAAGAACAAAACAGTTAACCTCTGTTAAAATCAAGTATTCATGTACATGGAATCTGCAGCATAGAAAGTTCTGCACAAATGTGCGCAAGAACTTCTTTACAGTGAGGTGACGGAGCACTGGAACAGGCTGCCCAGGGAGGTGGTGGAGTCTCCTTCTCTGGAGATGTTCAAGACCTGCCTGGATGCCTACCTGTGCGACCTGGTGTAGGGAACCTGCTTTGGCAGGGGGGTTGGACTCGATGATCTCTGGAGGTCCCTTCCAACCCCTACAATTCTGTGATTCTGTGATTCTGTGATTCTGTGATTAGGGTGGGATGCTCTCGTCTTACTAAAACCTGTAACGACTGCAGTGTGTTAGTCACTCAATCTCCTTCTGCAGATGGAGAAAGATGGGCAGCTCCAGCGGTAGACTGGGAGATAATATGTGGGCTGAACTGCCCTCTGACACACCCAGAGAAAATTAATTTCTGCTAACGAGCTCAGGTGGGAAAAATCTCCCTCAGAAGATGTCAGTGTTTCTCAGTTTTCTAAAAGAAGTACTGCAGATGATTTAGCAGTAAGACCAATGAAGCAGATGTATTCACAGTAACGGCTTTTGCAACATACACTGCATTCACACCCTTTTACACCAAGTTTCTCTCTCATGCCAAGATGTTTTAGAACCAACACACAGAGAAGTGAATATACTCAGCAAGTGTGAATTGTGATTCATAAGGAATACAGATTCAGCCTCTTTGGCATGACAGTGTATGAACAAGAAAAAAAAGTTTGTTCTCCCGATGTTTGTTGCTTGTCCCAGATTTAAAATAATGATCAATGATAACAATTATTCCTGAATTCTGCCCCAGAAAATTCCTGTCATTTGTACAGTTCTTTCCTGAGTCCTGCGAAATGTATCAAGGGGGTTGGGTTTGCTTTTGTTTTCCAGCTGCCTTTAACTGGAAAATTATATAATTTTATTTCTGTAATTATACATTTAAATTATCTACAAATACATTTACATTTCTTGTTATATCTTCTTTCTCAATTTCACTTTTTGGATCTTTTTCCTTATCCCATCTGTATGAAAGATGTGTTACAGAGGAAAGTTAGAGAGATCTTTGTTTCTAGTCCTGTGTCGTGAGCACTGACTTTCTGGTAGATGTTCTCACTGACCCAATTTAGCTTCAGAATCAAGAATAGAATAGAAAAATGAAATGGCAGCGCCTGATGTGCATAGGCTCCTGCCTCATGAAATGGGCTCCATCTGAAACCTGGGTCTATTATATTGGGTTAGTAATTCAGTATCACATTTTTACCAGCATTGCTTTATGTCACATGCATGCTGTGCTGAGCTGTGATTGTTCTCCCCTCCTTGGAAAGAGGTCCACTTGCTGCTGCTTCACCCTTTGTCATTACTCTGTGTTGTGCATATTTAATTAGTCATGCTTCCATCTTTCAGTGGTCCAACCTTGTCTTTGGCAAAGCAATTTTCTCCTTTTTGCCTTTGCATTTGAAATTTTATCAGATTCAGGGCCATACTCCCTGGGGAGAATAAAGCATAAGCAGCGCTGTATACTTCCCCAGAGACTCTAGCTGTGTGACAGGAAGAGCTCTGAGAGATGAGTGAGTATGAAGAGCTGATTTCAGGTGCTTAATCTCCCCAGCCGCAGGCAGGTTTCTCATTGATATTATGCCTTGGAGTTACTTCTGGGTAGCATGTAAACAGATGCTTAGACATGGACATAACTTTCTTCTCTGCCTAACAGGGGAGCATGCTAGAGCAATTGGTGGTGTAAACTGTACCAGGCAAGGAGGTTGAAGGAATGAAGAGAAATTATGTCAGTGGTCTCTGTCCCATTTTCCCACTCTGACACCTTTTCTGTGAGGATTTTCTCTTTGCACAATGTTACAGGTGATAAAGGCTGAAGTCCAAATGCCTGAGACTGAGGCAGAGGTTGCCTAAATTGTCAGAAAGAAAATCCACTCAGAGCTGTGTAAAGGACAGTGCTATTAACACATTTTAAAGTTCCATTCCATTTGCAAACTAATGACTGAACACAACTGGTTTTCAACGCCCTCAGTTTCAGAGCTATCAGGAGTAACTTGTGGCAAAAGGAGCCCCCACAAAGCTCATGCTGACTTGCCTTGTCCTGGAGAGAAACTAATAAACAGTAAATGTTTCAACATACTACACCTGTCACAGCAGTCAAGTCCTGGTATTTTTCTGTACATGATGGATTACTTTTTCTACAGTTCCTTGCTGTTCAAACACAAGATTCAGAAACCTGCACCGCACTGACTGTGCAAAGTGGGTGTAGCTGCTTGGAACAGACTGGCAAATACAAAATGCTAATGAGAGTCAATAGTTGTGTGTACTTGAAAATCAGTGTACTGATCGTAATAAGGTGCTGTATTTATTTGAATTTAACCAGACGTACTCATTGGACGGTTGTCTGTTTCCCATCTCCTGAAACACGGCATTAGTGAAATGTCACTTTGTATTAAGATCACTGGTGGCCTTTGCTATGTACATTCTTCCATGTTTCTGCACAAAGGTGGTGAAGCACACTGGAATTTTAGCTCTGGAGATCGATCTCTCTTCATGTCTGATATTAACTTGCATTGCTGGGGCCAGGGTGGCTGTGAAAGAGGCGGGGAGAAATGGTGTTTATTCAGTGAACCTTGAGGTAGAACTTTAGCAAATGGCTGAGCTGCTTTGAGCTGTTGAAATGACTGCAGTTTTGGTACCTTTTTAGGGTTTGCAATGATAAGAGCAGATCTCTAAGGAGCTGAATGTCTGAGTGATCTAAAACCAGGGCAGTCAAGCTGAAGAGGATGTGTGCGCTAACCTGTTTGCATTGAATAGTCTCCATAAATAATTTACAACTATGACTGCTAGCTATTATTACAAAAATACTGGATTGCATTTTGACACATGCAGCCAGCTTGTAATTCAATAGATACATTTCACCTAGTGTATGCAGACCACAGTTTCAGCTATCCATCCAGGTGTGTTTTACAACAATGCAATCTACCGTTCCAAAACAACATTGGAAAGACCGTTCAGAATAAGTTTAAAAATCTGAACAGTAATCAGACTGTTGGTTCTTTTATTTTATTGGTCCTTAATGGGGTTCTGCCCCATCCCTGCACATACCTTTCAGTTTTAAACACTTTTGATGTTTTATTTAAGGGTCCTATTCTGCAGCCAGTGCTGTGGAGTCACACAGGATATACTTCAAGATTTCAGGAGAAAAAATTAAAGGATGGAACCCTGACATTTCTTACACTAGATTTTCCTTTGAAACTTGAATTTAAGTCACCAAGAATGTATTTCATTATAGCTTGATTTAACCAGGAAGCATGTCAGTGGGTTTTGCCTCTCTCTTAGAGGTTAGCAGGGCAGGGGAAAGAGGAAAAGTACAGTTTCCTGTAAAAAAAAAATAAGAAGATACGTAGCAGTGTGCTAAATAACCCCAGAAAAGTATGAATCAGGAAAATCTTTTCTGTAATCTAAAATGAAACTCCAGTTCCTTAAGTGTTAGCTTACTTAACATGTACTTGGGTTTGTGATTCACTCAAAGTAAAAACTTAAGCTTAGTCATCAGAATACCTCAGTACAGCTATTAAAATATAGATATCCAAAATATAGACATCTCCTGCATTCACAGATGCCCTAGAATGTCCCTCTTGGCCTGCAGATGACTTTCAAAACCGTATGTTTCTCCTGTAGGTCTTGTACAGTATCTGCCAGCTGCACGTGGCTGTTTCTGGAGCATCTAAAATAACAATGTGTATCTGTACTTGGACAGTTGAATCTCAGCTAGCACGCACACTTAAATGTAAAAATTTATATTTCTTTTTTCATTTTGTGAGATACATTCAACCTTGAGTACCCTACTTCCAAAAATCACCTTTTTAAAAATTATTTTATTTTTTTAAATTAGCCTTTTCAGTTTGTGAAAATGTTATTGCCATTGATTGGGATCCTCCTTCCCAAAGTTGTAAGAAATTTGAGAAATGACTGGAGTTTTTCAGCCTGTATCTTGATAGTGTGCTCCTGAGTAACAATCCTTTCTCTTGTGCTGTCTCTGTTCTGCTCTTCTTTCTATCTTTACAGAAATTGGAGGCCCCCTACTGCTGCCAGTGATAAAAAATTTGGGTAAAGTTATCAAAACTAGAGGTAGGACAGATACAAGCACACAGTATGTGCACACGAGTTTCACTGCCTCAGAAACCCAACAAATTTATTGCTAGTGTTGTTCAGTAGGAAGAATTTCTTCCTAATTCCTCTGGAAGGCTATGCAGATTCACACAAAATATACTATTCTTTTCCCTGGATCAACCAGTCAAGGGCAAGCAGTTTCTGAAATCACAGTTCAGGACTCTTTAGCATTCATGCTGATTAAAAATCAAGAAATCATTTCTCTTTGCCTTCTATGTTCCACTACTTTCTCCAGACTTTTGGTAGTATCTCAGTTTGTTTTTGTCTCTTGTTCTGCATAGTTATCCATACCCCAATTCCCCTGAAATACCAAATGTTTTGAGACCTGGCTTTCAGTTCTGCCTAGCTATCTTTGCAAACCCAAGGTGATACAGAAGCAGCTCCTTCTAAATGACAACTAGGCCTAAAGCAAATAATATTATCAGTTTATTGGAAGTGAAGTAGCAAATCTAATAATGAATTGTGACCATTTAAGTGACCATAGGACCAATAGGAAAAACTCTAATGTCCTTAAACTTGCACATAAATTCTTGCGTATTCCAATAGCTGTGCATATATGTGACTGCACTAGTGTAATTCTCCTCAGCTGCTTAGAAGAGAGAGCAAAAGCACCACAGAGTAAACAATAGTAGAATTTGCTCTATTAAACTTCCCTATACTTTGACATGCAGATTGTACCAGCATTCTCTTATGTTCACAAGTAAGCACCTTTAAATTAAAAATATATGCAGTGCAATAAGGAAAAATAATTAGTATGTTCTACTTATAAATTTGATTCACGCTTTGTTATAGCTTGAACTGAAAAAGTATATTGAACGTATTTAATAAATCACTGCAAATAACTGCATAAAAATTGGCAACTAAGGAAAGATCATGTCTGTGTCTTAAGACTACAACATTACCATTCACACGCTAACTGGAGATTTATGACTATTTGAATCTGAGTTGCGTGCATTCTGTTGTGTTAGTTTTGGGGGCTGAGGAGCACTTTTTTCACGCAAAAGATGCTTCAGAAAAAGACACCTGAGGGATAACCATTTGCTTCTCTAAAGGCACTGCTTGGCTGTAAGCAAAATAGCACAGTGCTATAAAGAACAAACCTACTGTATCTAATTTGCTTTTGAATTCCAAGTTGTCTTATTCAAGCCCTGCCTTCAGCAAAATTGGGCTAGAAGGAGTTCAATAATCTATAATAATCAGGAAATCATTCATGTTCCTTGATTCTCTCTGAGTGCTGTAATGAGGCTCTGTGGCTGGCAGAGATCCAAACTTAATTGGTATAAGAATGGATCACAGACAAGACTGTGGTCATCCATAGGCACATGTGATGGATAAGTACTAGTGCAGCATTTTCAGTCATCAGTCTTTCGAGGAAAAAGACCATGATAGCTGGATAAAACATCTTGTGTCAGCAAAAATGACAATGGTGTAAGGCAGGAGAGACTGATTCAGTCTTTAACTGTATTTTCTGATTTCTGTTTAACTTTTAGCTTTAAACTAAACCCAGTGCATGAGTAATAAGATGAATAAAATTATTAATTAATTCTTACTGAGATACTGCAGAAGGAAAATATCTTATTTTTTATGATATATGACAGATACAACTTTCTGATAAACTTTTAAGGTGCACCATAGGAAATATTCCAAGAATTAGTTGCCTTCTTTAAAAATTACTTTGCTCACAGAAGGCCTTTTACTGTAAATTCTGATTATTTTAGTTATATCCTCATTATTTCTTAAATGTGTGTGACCCCTTAGACTGAAACATGAAAGAAAGAGTTTCCAAGCATCACAAACAGAATACCTTCAACCCGCACAACTGTTACATGTGTTTGACTTTGGAGCCACTAAGATCTTTTGCAAGGCATGTCAAATTCCAATGCTTTCTCAGTGAGATGTGACTGCTGATAGATATGAGGAACAAGCCCATATTTTAAAATAGATGCATTCTAATGCAAGATATTAGTTGGCTTTGTTCAACCAATTTATATTAATATCTGTTCAGAACACAAAAGAAAAGCAGGAATAGATCTTTTGTTGTTCTGAAACAGTCATTTAGTGAATTTTCAGTCCTGCCAAGACGCAGACATAGAATACATAGTCTGATGACCTGAATAGTTTTCCTTTATTATGTCATCATTACTGCTATTATTCTTCAATGGACAGTGTCTCCTGGGAGAAGTACTAGTATGCTTGTCAAGAAGTAGCAGGAGATGAAGTTAATTTTCAGGTTATTAATGTCATGAGATGCCAAACTGAGACAAACACACAATGGGAAGGGTCAGTTAGAGAAGCTTTTTATCCAGCATAGGGTCAGAGGTGCTTTTACTCTGCCGCTATAAGAGGTTTGAGGTGTGAAGCAGAGAAGTCTCACACCAGTAATTGCACTTTCGATATAAATGTCTTTCTAAACTAGATATCTGTAATGCCCTGACAAAATGTAGTAGTATTTTAAATTATACATATAAGGATATGATTCCACCACAATTCTAATAGTGAGATTCCCATTCAAATCAGTGGTATTAAATTTAAGACTGCATGTAGAGCAGATTGATTCATTTTAAAGAAAATGACTATAGTAGGCAAAAATCTTTGCTTCAGAAATCTTTTCCTACACCTTGACCATAAAAGGAATTCAGTGTAAGAAGATATAGTGATGAGTTGGAATATAATATATGCATCATTTGTCTAAAAATGAATGAGATGAATTCCACTCTATGAAAAGTTGGGAAATTACAGCAAATTATGTTGATTACATATCTATCTCAGCAAATTACCTCTCCTCTTTGCTGTAATAAGTATGGCTTAAAAAGTCAAACGTAATAACAATGTTATGTTCTGGTGAACTGGGAATCACCAGTATTGACAACAGTGATGGAGGATATTTTGCAAACAAACAATATTTTCTTTCCTGTTGTAAATTAAAATTATGGCAAGGAATTCAAAAAGAGGAGGAAGATCTGTTAAATACAAGATCTTACAATGAAAATGAGGTGGGGATTGGAGAATCTGTGGCAGTTATGGGAAATAGGAACATGGATCCTTAACAACAGGCAGTGAACTAAGAAGGACAACATTTCTAAGTGCTTATGCTGTTCTTGATACTCCATTTCTTTAAGAGAAATCGGATAGTGAAGGATGGAGGAGCAATACAACAACATGCAAACAGCAATTTACACCAGGCATCCTGTGGCTGTGGGCAGAAACAGGAAAAGAAAGACTGCAGTAGCTGGAGAGACAGAACACAAGAATTGTCTTTAGCCT
This sequence comes from Lagopus leucura, assembly GCF_019238085.1. Taxonomy (NCBI): domain Eukaryota; kingdom Metazoa; phylum Chordata; class Aves; order Galliformes; family Phasianidae; genus Lagopus; species Lagopus leucura. Next base: position 27,428,849 of record NW_024962262.1, read on the forward strand.
AATCACCTAAGGAAAGTAGATGTTCATGCTGTATTTCTTTATCTGTGCCTTTCCATGCAACTTAGAAAGAAAGAATCATATAAAATCCTGAATTAGAAGGGACCTACAAGGATCATCCAGTCCAACTCCTGGCTACACACAGTACCACCCAAAATTCAAACCGAGGGACCTCAGCTGCTTTTCATGCATCTTCCCCTCCAGACCCTTCATCATCTTTGTTGCCCCCCTTTGGACACACTCTAATAGTTTTATTCCCTTTCTACGCTGTGTCACCCAGCTCTGCCCCCAGAGCAGGAGGTGAGGCTGCACAGCACAGGGCAGAGTGGGACAACTCCTCCCCTCAGCTGGTGGCAGTGCTGGGCATGGTGCACACGAGAATGCAGTTGGCCCTTTGGGCTGCCAGGGCTCACTGCTGGCTCATATTCAGCTTGTCATCAACCTGAATCCCCAGATTCCTTTTCCTGGGGCTGCTCTCTAGCCTCTTTACATCATAAATTATAGAGCTTTTTAAGTTGGAAGGGACCCTTAAAGACCATCTTGTCCAACTCCCCTGCAATGAAGAGGGACACCCACAGCTGCATCAGGTTGTTCAGAGTCCTGTATAGCCTGACCTTGGATACCTCTAGGGATGGGGCATCTACCACCATTACAGGTAACCTGTTCCAGTGCCTCACTACCCTTACTGTAAAAAAACATTTTCCTTATATCCAATTGAAACTTCCCTTCTTCAGTTTGAAACCCTTTTCCTTGTCCTGTCACAGCAGATCCTGCTAAAGAGTTTGTCCCATTCTTTCTATGCCCCCCTTTAGTTACAGAAAGGCCGCTATCAAGTCTCCTTGGAGCCTTCTCTTCTCCAGTCTGAACAGCTCCAGCTCTCAGCCTGTATGTCCTCTACTCTGTGTGTTCTTCCAGGACACCTAACAATTTTGATCCCATTGTGAATTTTAATCAAATGTCATAGAACAATAGCATGTTTTCACTAAATTTGTTGAAACAAAAAGGTGATAGGAGAAGAAGGATCTTTCTCACTACCTGCCTAGAAAAAGTCTATACTGGGAGCTCAACAGCAGATTTTCACATTGCAGATAACCCTTAACAAATGTGTTAATAGCAAACAAAATTTAAATTGTAGGCTACTTTCTTGAATACTTTTTCTTAAGGTGCAGACACAGATTCATAAGAAAGCTTTATTTTAGTGTTCACACAGTCTCTAGTTCTCAGATTTAAATCTTAGGAGATAGATATAATAGTTTAGGATCTACTTAATTAGTTAGAAGGGAAGATGAAAGTACAGAAAAAAAGATGAAGAGTAGTTTTAAGGATTATATAGAGGTTAAAAAAAGAAAGCAAGTAAGAAGAATTTCCCTGCTGATGAAGAAAGAGGAACAAGAATAAAGTAGCAAAATCAGAAAAAATCAGGACAAGCTAAAGTGAGATATAATCTCTGAAAGTGCTAGTCTGACCCATGCAGAAATGGAAGCGATACGTAGTTTTTAAAGTAGTGGTGACCTTTGGCAAGAACGTGGTACAGTCCAAGGAGTATATTTGGAGAAATAAATATGGCTTACTTGGGAAGCAGGTGAAAAAAAAAAAGAGAAAGAAAACCAAAACAAAACAGAAAATTAAAAATGCAGTGATAGAAGAATATACATGTTAATGTGTTTGTTTGTTTGTTTTTTTTAAATCCACAGCCTCTCAGTGGTGTGGAAGCAAGATCACAGTGTAAATTATGTGGGGTTTCCCTTAAGAAAATGAAAACATTCTCTTGCTCTCTTGAAACAGATCGTAGAATTTAATAGAAAATTATATCCCTGCTGCTACAATATTTTGCTGGATGTTTCATATGAACTATAAAAAGATTATTATTTGCTGTTAATATTCTTTCTACATACGGGTTTCTGTAGAAACTCTGTCTAATACTAATTTCCATTAGATTTTTTTTTTTTCCCCATAAAAGATAGCTAAATGATCTCCACACACACAAACAAGCACTTCCTCCTCTCTTAGGTCTGTTACATGAAATAATATTTTGTGTGTTGCTTATTTATATTGTTTACTGCATGATCTGTTACCTGTTCTTATGAAATGTAGCCTAGTTGCATGAACTTGCCAAATGCCATCTGAAACTAAAATACATATATTTACTCCACTCATAAGTGGATTTAAAATGGAGGAGTCAGGGGTGTAATAAAATAAATGACAGAAAGAAATGTATCCTATTTAATGTAGAGATCGACAACAAACTGCTTCTGAGGTATTTCTGTCAGAATAACATTTTTTTTAATCTTCTCTTTTCTAAATAGACATATGACAGCATCCCTGTACATAATAAGATGCAAGGGGGGTTTGTTCTATTGACTTTTTAAAAAACAGTTCTTAATAATGCTTATAAAATTCTGCCAGAAAGTACTCATTTTAATCATCAGTCAGCATTTTATTATATTATAATCCTTAATTGATTGACGTTTAATCACAGTCTTTGTATTTTACTATCCCTTGTCTCATAAGAGGCAATTTTCTCTTTACTGTAGTTTAACAGCTGATGAAAAAGATTTAAGGAAACCTATAAACTTAAGATTGGTTAATGGTCCCTTATAAAAGAATATTACACTTCTAGGATCCATTGCACAGATGTGATACTCAATTGTAGAAATGTGCATGGGGTTTATTAAATTACAGCACAAATCTTCAGTCTTCTGAATTATTGTTCATGTTGGTATTGTTAGGCAAATGGGGAGACACATTATTGCTTCCAGTTGTTCGCATTACTGTGGTGTAATACAGTCAGACAGCTGGCACATTGCTCGAGGCAAATGTAGAGCTAGAGCAGCTGCAGAGTTCTGGGCCCCAAGTGAAGGTCCAGCACCGCTGAGTCAGTACTGGGTGGCTCATCAAAAGATGTCCAGAAATTAAAAGAAAAAGTTGCTTTTCCTCGAAGCTTATACACTGAATTTGTGCAACTAATTAACATTGGCTGGTTTTGGTTTTGTTTGGAAAACAGTGAACAAAGAAAAGCAATAGTAAAATCATTTGTCCTAGTTGCGTGGCATGGGATGATCGTGGATATAACTGACTTTCCTCATGGAGCCACAGAGGATGGGAATTTCTCCAATGTGGCATAAAGAGTTAATATTTTTGCAAGTTTTGAGTGCTACTGAGTGATGTTTAAAAATTAATACACAAGTATAATTTGCATCTGACATGTAAAAATTTTGTGTTCAAAGATTTTATGATTTAGATCATAAGTTAGATACTGGGTAGTTACATCCATTCTTCATTGATTTAGAGATCAGAAGAAATCATTAAAATCATTAAAATAATTTACGTGGAATTCTTGAATGGCTTGCTGTAGTTCATCCAGCACATCCACATTCTATTTCAATAACTTTGATTAAATCTATCTTCCAGGAAGACAGCAAAGACTTTAATTGTTCCATAATTCTACAAGTTTCATGTTGATTTTTGAAATAATTACTGTTATGAATATTTATCTTATTCTACTTTGAATTGGTAGCAACTCCAGCCTTCGTGTCTCACTGTGGAATGTCAACAGTAGAAGAGTTTTGTTTGCTTTAGGCTGTCCCCTTGGTGAGGGTTGCTTTTGTTTTCTGAGGGGAATCTGCAGCTTTCACAGTAAAGGTAACATTCTGGCCTTGCTGCAGATAAGGATCAAACAGCCATCAGAGTCATTCAGCATGCCAGACCAAAGGAAGCACATCAGTCTCCTATTTCCAACCTGGAATTCCTTCTGGTGAACTGAAAATTGGAACTGAAAGAGACCTAATCTCCTACTTGCATTTCCTGAAACACAACGGGTATGTTTTCATTAATGCATTCATGCAGTCTGTGCTCCAATTTCAACCTAAATCTGTTCTCATAAGATGATTAATTCAGAAAAGTCACAAGAAAATTTATTTACCACTTTTGGTGCCTCATTATATTTACCTTACATTTACCTCATTCTAAAGTGGTGCTCACCAGTCACTTGACTATTGTGCTGTACCCCATAATTTCATAATGTTTGATTGGTTTTCTAACTTGGATTATGTGAGCCAGCGTGTACAATGGAGGCTTGAAAAAGGGATCTGCCAACAAAATCTTATCAAACCAGAAAATATGTGTATATCATTTAAGCACTATCAAAAGGGCAAGGAGCATTACTAACAATCCTTGCTTCCATGCGTGATCTGATTTTGAGCGAGTAGACAGATCTTCCAGCAGTTTTTGACTAGTATTACCAATCTTACCTTTCCTTTTTGCTCACTGCATTTAGCACAGGGGTTACAATTTTTTCTCTTGAGTTAGCATTTGTAAAAATTTCTGAAAATGACATTTTTTTCCTAGAAAGACCAGTTCCTGGGGTTTCAGTTCTTCCTCAGTCTTGTAGATTACAGGGCCTAGGCATAGTACAAAGGTCCAAGTGGAAGTATTCCGTTTCTTATGAGATCAAAATCTTCAGTTATCTACCTCTGAGACTGACTTTATAGACAAAATGTAGGAGCTTTTCTGGGTATGACTTCTCACTAAAAAAAATTACATAGGCGCTCTGGAGTTTCACAGTTGCCCACTAACTTCTGTAGCTTAACATCTTAGTTAAGAATTGTAATGCTTCTACCACCTGTAAGTAGCCTGAATGGGAATATATTTATTTATATATGTATTTATCTCTACATAGATTGCGGGGTTGTAATCTCTAGTCAACAGTTGATAACAAAGATTAGCTATCTCTTATTCCGTATTGGAGGGTACTTGAGTGCCTTTTGGGGGGGTCCCTGAGTCTCTACAGCTTCAGCCTTCCTCCCTCTCTCTCTCTTTTTTTTTTTTTTAAAAAACAGAATAGCCCTATAGGGCTAACTCCTAATGACACCTGTTTAATAGCATTCTTTAACAGGGCTGAAGGTATGTTTCCCACAACAATAAAAGGATGGAAAGGAGTCTCTGTAGGATGCTGCTTGGCTGAGTTCCTGTTGGTATGATTATTTTCATTCTTCTGGGATTTTATTGTATTATTAATGATATGTGAGGGAGTTTAGAGCCTTAGACAGACATCTTTTTAATTATTTTAATCTAAATGAATTAATTGTGGCTAACCTTAGAAAACCACGTCAGCTCACTACACACATACTGCAAAAGCCTTTACCTTGTTCTCATTCAAATCCTTTCCTAAGCCTACATTTTTTTTCACAATATCCACAAGAATTCAGAAACACAAGAAAAAAACAGGCTGGGATGTCTGTGGGGCTCTCTCTTCCCTGTATTTAAAACTGTAAAGTCAAGGCAGGAAATATTTCTTTTGTTGTCTTTTAGGTCAATAGGTCAGATTAACATCACTTGGGATAGCAAGGTATTACCCGGTTGTTATTTTAACTTTTATATACTCAGGTCATGCTCTCAATGAATATCCATATCTATTTGCTGCAGAGCAAATGTGAGCAGTGCTGAAATGCTGCTGAAGAAAACCTGCAGATTTCATTCCCACAAATGTTTGCAGACACTCCTTGCCCCTGTGCTCTACTCCCTACCCTGCAACAAAACATTCAATTCTCCATGAACAAAGACAAAGAACTGTAGCAGTTCACTTGGTATTTGGCATGCGTGCTATTCAGCAGGTGCGTGCTAAATTGCATTAGACTTAACACCGGGAATCAGATCACTAATTGGGCACCAATGTGAAGAATTTTTCTCATTTGGGACCTGAATTGCAACACTTATATCCCTTTAGGCAAGACATCACAACCTTCTTATCCCAAAGCAACAGCGCTACCACTTGAGCTAAAGGAGAATCTCCATTAGCTAACAGTAGTAGCACTTAGTGTGTATCCTGTTTCCAGGCTGCGAGCCACAATAGGAGAAAATCTTTATAATCCCTTAGTGGTTTATAATTATCGTGATTGCTGGGCTCTACTTTTTCTAACTTTTCATTTATTTTTAATTCTGTGTAAAATCACTTGGATGAAATGAATCAAAGAGTGCACTGGTTCTTTAAATTTAGACAAAAGAGATTTTTACTTATGAGGCAGGCTGGACAAATTAAGCATGTTTGTATTTTTTCTCTTCTCAGCTCCCTCATTCTTGCTAATTCAAAAATGTAAAATCCTTTCTCTCCATCACTATTTTACAAGCTGTAATGAGTTGGAACAAGAACCCAAAACTGCATTTATAGAAACTCCTGAAAATGGCAGCTGCTCCCCCACAAAGATCAGTCCCTGGTGGGTTAAGGACCTTCTCAAGCCTCTCCATTATGGGGCCTAGGCATAGTACCTAGGTCAGGGTATAAGTATTTAGTTCCTTCAAAAACTGGATCTTTAGTTGTCTACACCTGAGAGACTACCTGACTTGAAGGACACACACACCTTAAGGATTTCCTCTGTTGCACTTCAGCTGTGAGATGTATGACGATTATGGACTCCTTCTATTTGCTGAAAATTAAATGTCCTAAGCGTAAAATCAGCCTTGTATAACAAGTATTTTGTGATCTGTGGGCAACAGGATTACATATATGCATGTAATTAAGATCATCCATATTCCTACTCCATCACAGTACTAGATACAACACTTATTTTTTTACATGGACCATTAATAGCATTATGTACCCTTTATAAAGAGCTCAGATTTTCAGTCCTTAAGTCAGCTAATCCTCTAAGGCTGCTTCCATACCACTCCACATCTCTATATAAAATGGCTATTTATTTAATATTCTTGCCTAGGTCAGTTATTTTCTTTCTTTACACTTCTACAATAAGAATTACATAACACTGTGCTAATGTTAGCAAGAACATATGAAAATAATTCAGATTTAAAGGTTTTCAGTCAGATAAGTAATTCTGCATATTCTTCAAGTGCTCCAAGAGGATCCAAAGCACGAGTGCAAGTACTCTGTTGAAACAAGATAATAGAAAGCAGCAGGCACAGACAATTTTATGCAGATTTCCTCATCTATTAAAATTTTTACTCAGATTTTATTGTTAGGAGTTCTTTCCTTCACTAGAAATTCTTTTTGCTCTCAAGGCAGCTTCTGATCTAATTCCTAAGCAGAAAACCTGTCAATCTGTGGTACTGGATGAAATTACAGAATTGTCCTATGAGGGATTATTATATTTCAGATTCTTTCTTTTTTTCCAAGTTAAACACAAGGCTGGAATTCAAACAAATTCCTAGAAATTTAGACACTCAGTTGAAGCAAGTTTTTTTTTATTAACTCTCTCCCAGGACTTTTATTTGTTTGTTTCAAAAAACATTTCTATCAAATAGAAAATTCTTCCATCGTGTTTAATTTTTTTTTCCTTATCAGTACTTCCAATTCTGCTGCCCAGGGTGAGGGAAGAAACGAATGCACAGAGCAAGATACAGTATTTCAAAACTAAATTTTCACCTGCCCCAAAGACTACCCCTCTACTTATCCATTTCTACAGTTTCAGAGAATTTCAGTAGGTTTCACTAACCTACTCTTCCAGAGAAGAAAGTCAGGAGGGATTCAGTTAAACAATATACATTACTATCTTCTCGTTACCTCAAAGTCCGTCACAGAAACTTCACTAGCTCTGAATGACTAGACCACTACTCCATGCAATGCATTCATCATAAAACAATATTGTATAAACAGAACATAGAGCCTGTTGCATTGCCACTCCCTGAATGCATCATTTCTCCTACTTATTACTGATTAGTTAAAGGTTATCAGTAACCTGAAGGAAATACAGTATATTATCTGTCTTTTTTCATACTATTACACATTCTTTGTATGTCCTGTAGTCGTTAAGTAATTTCTGTGGCTTGCTTGCTGTGATTTTAACTTTTGTTATAACAAGAGCATTGAACAAAAGCTACAAAGAACACAGCTTTGGTCTAGTCATGTAATTTTTCAGAAAAAAAAAAATCACCAAGCTCATAATATGGCTGCACATTTTTGCCAGACTTAAAAACTGCAATTACTTAATTCTTTTAAAGTATAGATATCTACAGTGCATACGTGCATGTGAGCAGATTGGTAGAAGGAAATGGGTGCTCCTGAACTGCAGTTCACCTGTACTACTGCAGGTGTCTGTATTAGGAGGGGAGGAATTACATGTCAGACACCCCTCATTTTCCTAAGTTCACCCAGAGTAGGCTGAGATGGTCCTAGAAGATTTTTATGGCAGACCATGAGTCTAGTGAGACAAATTCTCGATCTACAGACAGTGCAAGCAGTAGTTGGATGGAAAGAGAATTACCCCTTACATGCTTTCAGTTAGAAAAACTTTTGCTATACCATACATATGTAAAATAAAATCCAGTGCTGTTGCCCTTTTCCTGTGATTTGAGGCAGAAATAAGTTCTTCCTAGAGATGAGTGTCTCTGGAAAGCAAGAATTTCTTGCTAGCAAAATGATTTCCTGTTATTAGGAATGTCTTTCTTTTCAAGTCTTTCCCTCCTCCTCTTCTTTCGTGGACACTTTGTTATCCGATGAGGATGGCACTAGATGCATTTGGAATGATGAAAAGCGAGGACATGGATTTATAACAGCTTATGCTCACTGCAACACGAAAAACCTGGATACATCTAACTAATGCACTGTTGATTGCTAAAAGCTCTTTGGAATCTTCTTAGGAGCAAAACCTACTAAGGAGCAAATCCTGCTAAACGTAGACCTGTATGCTTCATTCTGCATATCTGTCCCAGTGCTGCTCTGGGGCTGCAACAATCAGCCTTTGGCTGATGACATGCTGAGTTGAAAACACTAACCACCTTATGCTTTTTGTTCCTGTGCCTCTTAATGGAGAAGAAAAGAAGTATTTAAATCAAGGAGTAAGCACATGCTGTAAGGAGGTGTATGTATTACAGTGGTGGAGCTGAGACAGAGTAAAATCCCGCTGTGCTTGTCCTTTTTGTGGTACATGTGGAGAAGCAATGTTAAATCAGTAGAGTGAGGAATAATTAATGCTAGTTTGTAGGGGATAACTAAAGCAATATCACTGCAACCTCAATTGTACAGAAACTACCTGTGTAGTTGGGACATAAATAAGTGTCTTTCTATGCTCTTTCTAAAGAAAAGAGCAGTTCTGACAACTCAACTTGAGTTTCAAATGCCACTAATTATTTAGAAGGATGGAATGTTTGCTTTTTATTGCCCAAGAAAAGATGTTTTGTAAGGCCTTAATACTGAAAGCATTACAAAAAAAAGAAAAAAAAAAAAAGAAAAAAAAGAAAAAAAGGGTGAATTCTACTTTATAAATATCAAAACATCCTTTCCAGAGTATTGCTTCTTCTTAGATTTTTGTGAAGGTCTGCATCACATACATAATAATGATATTTTCTGAATTTCTTGGAGGAAATTGTACATTTAAATTTTTGTTATGCCAGTTTATTGTACATCTTTTCTTCCCTTCCACAGCAAAGACAGCTTTGTCTGACAAGAATCTTCTTGTGCTTTGTCTCATTCAAAGCCTTTCTTCCTAAAACCAATGGTTAATGTGCAAGTCAGCAGTATTTTACACAAAAGTCATTGTTTCATAAGAGAAAAGAGAGATTAACTTTAATAATTTAAGGCAGTCTCTAAATTAACAAAGGAAGTGGACAATATAACTATACTGTACCTAGATGGATGCCCTTTTCCCTTTAATTTTTTTTCTCAGATTCATAGTAGTGTCACTCAAATTTCAAAATTCAACATTACCGATTTCCATCATTACATATAACCTTATGTGCCCAGAGCAAGATGTTAAGGTTCATATCTGCAGCTTTGAGGATGAAGAGCATTTGTGTCACACTACACTAGATAATTGGAGACATCCCTGTACAATGCAGGGCCAAACCAGCCATATGGAAGTTAGTAATGTTTTAACCAGGAGTCTTGAGGATGAAGAAGGGTGTATGTGCTTAAGAAGTACCAAATCCAAATATGGTTTTATTTCCTAAAGAGACAAAGGAACAGGGAAGTGTATTAGCAGATGACATTTTTCTGCATGTGTGTGAATCTGCCCTTAATCCTCAACCTCATTTAACTTATGTGGCTCTGCCTGTAACTTCAGACCTTTTTGAATCTGGAGTGGACGTTCAGGGAATTAGAAGGAAAATAACATGGCATGGATCTCAGAACCACTCCAAGTTTTCTTCTTCATTGCCTAGTCCATATGCCTGAGATGGAGCAGCAAATGGGTAATAATAGTCATGCATTCAACATGTTTTAACAGTGCTAAAGCAATAATTCATTCAGTGTGTAAAACCACATGCTAATAATTGGTGCTTTTGTATTAGCTGAAAAACACATTGGTGCTTCTGTGTATAAGGCACATAAACAAGTGAAGTCCTCTTGCAAATAATGCCATTGTTGTAAAGATAAAAATTGGGTATTCATAATTAACAAAATGCAGAGACATTGCAGTATAGATTCCTTACCTAAGTTGAGTGTTGGCTTCCTTGTGCCAGCTTGCAATATTTCATCAAGAGATCAGGTCACAGAAATACAACTATTATGGCCTAGGAGAAAAAGAAGTACTGTGCCCAGCTGAATACCTTTGTGGAATAGACACTTGTTTTTAGAGAGGAAGATATGAATGGTGTACCTTTATGGAAACTAGCCTCCACTTCCTGAAGCAGGGTTGCAATGATGACTGGCTGTACAAAACAAAGTTCAGAAAATAGCAGGCTGGATGGCAGCCTCCCCCTGCTTTTCTGCTCTTCAAGGACATGTACTTGGAAACTGTGAGGCAAGGAGCCAGTTTTCCACTTCAGCTTTATGTGCTGCTCTCTCAGTGCACACACAGTCTTTAAATGCAGGTCTCCACCTTGTCTGAAGGGCAGTAATTAAATGGGGTTTTGGTTGCCCCAGGCTGCCAGATAATAGGAGCTTTCCTATCTTGATGAGCTGTCCCAGAGGATCTGTGCTTTTTGTAACTCCTGATTTGACTGCTCCTATGCACTTGATATGGGGCAACCTTGGAAACTGCACCAGTTCCTGCGGCACATGGTGCTCTGCTTTATAAGCCATTCACCACATATAGGGGATTTTTGTATCGTCCAACTTATTCAAGACTACATGCCTCCTTTGTCCCAGCAACGGCAACTAGTTTAGAATGCTCCTGATCATCCTTAGGTTTGGATTTAGTGGTGGTAAGAGGAAATGAAAACACATCACTGTTGACAGCTGCTTTTTGGCTGTTCCAGTGATGCAAGACTTCATCTCTTGGCTGAAGATCATTGCTTCACTGGCTTAGCATAGCTCTAAAATTTCATCACTAGGATAATGTATTAACTCCAGCTTTCTAGGAGCAAGTTGTTTGGCAACCATATATTTGAAAAGAGTAGTTATTTTCTGTATTGATTATTCTTATTTTTAATTATGTCCTATTGTCTAAATTAACTTAGAAATTGTACTAAGTACACAGTGTGTATACATACATGCATAACTGCCAGTAAGAAAATGAATGAATGGGTAACACTAACTCTACGGGGCTCATGTTAGTTTTGCTTTACAATGCATGGAACTTTTGCTCAAAATCTGAAGATAAAAAGAGAAACCAAAATAGTAATTCCTTTTATGGATTCTTCTTTTACATACTTAACCCTGTCCCTATGCAAGTGGTTGGACCTGATGATCTCCTGAGATCTTTGGCTCAGCATCAGATTCTAAGCTGAATCATCACCTGCTGTCACGATCTTGTTTCCTTTAATGCTGATATACAGTATTGGGTTTACATGGCCATGTTTTGGTAGCAGAAGGGCTACAGGTTGACCTTAGCAGCAGAGCCCAGCTGCTCCAGCTGCTCCAAAAGGGACTCGCTGCTGCCAGAGCTGAGCCATGAGTGATGCTGGGTGTGCCTGTAGGAGAGCAGAGTAGATTATACAGAGGGAAAAACTACTGTGCAACACCCACCAGAAAAGAGAGTGAAAAATGTTGACAGAAACATCCCTGCTGCCACCTCTCCTGCCCACTGCAGGTCAGTGCAGAAGGAGGGCAGGAGGTGCTCCAGGCCCAGAGCAGCAGCTCCTTGCAGCCTAGGAGAGGTCCACGGAGGAGCAGGCTGTCCGTCTGCAGCCCATGGTCACCACATGGAGCAGATCTCGGCATGAAGCCATAGAGGAGCCCACGGGGCAGCAGTGGATGAGGCCTGAAGGAACCATGGAGAGCCCCCAGCTGGATTTTCAGCCTGTAGAGAGAAGCCAGTGGTGGGCAGGAGGGCTAGGGGAGCTGCCCCCCCGTGGAGAGAAGAATAATGAAAGCAGGGAGGTATATCAGTACTGAAACTGTTTAACACCTGAATTGGTTAAGAATCCAGCTCATTTTCCTGCAATTAAAAAAAAAAAAACAAAACAATGTATACATCGTCAGAATTTTGCCAGTGAATCTGGAGTTTCATATTTGTATAATGGCAGATAGACACCCAGAAGCTATTAACTGGGTGTGTAAAGAATTTGGAGATGCTTCTGCAAGACATTATCAGTCCTTCTTCACTGATATATTTTTTAAAAACAGTTTCATTGAATCCAAGTATTTCACAGAGATGTTTGTCCAACTATTTCAACGAAGAGACTTCTCAGTAGCAATGTAAATTTTGTGTCAGAACAAAAGGAGGGAAGGAAATAGACTTTCCTAAATGACATTGATAAGAAACAATGACATTGATAAGAAACAATTTCTCTCCTTCATTTAGTTAATCTGCTCTTATCTGGTCTTTTTTTTCAGGTTTTTTTTTTTTTTTTTTTTTAAATTTAATAAAAAACGTACAATTGCTTTCACTTCACAGTTTGAACCCTCAAGACGTATTTAAAGCACATGAGATGTTTTCCACTTGGATTTGCTTGGGGGATTATAGCAGAAAAAAATGGTACCTTACTCCAATTAAGCCAAGTAGCGCTGAAGACAAAACACATCTGAATATTTGACTTAGCACTTCATATTTTAAACAATCCCTCTCAACAGGCTGTGAAGAGAGAGGCTCAACTTTACAAGATGTACATATAGAAGATTTTGTTGAAAGGAGTGAGAGAGACAGAGGTTTGAAAGTGCGTAACTCACTTTAGGTAGGAGCTCTAGTGCTTTCTTTCCCTAAAGGTCTTACATGGCAGGCATTAGAATTTGAACACAAATGTTTCTCATTGACTTTTTGACTTGATTTGCTACCACATTGTATTTTACTTTTTGATTTTCAGATCTCTAATAGATTCAGTAGCTGGGAGAATAAGAATGAAGACATTTTTCTATGGCAATTTTAAAATTGCTTGTGTCAGTATCTCTACCTGACTATGATCGCTTGAATATGATTTTACATCTAAAGCAAATTATCTGTTTCATCACCAGTTTTCCTTTTCAAGGTTAGGTTGTACCTCACTAGTTTGGTATCTGAGGATATCTAAAGATTCTGAGTACAGTATGCCATTCTTTAAAGATTCCTTTCCATTAGCAGATTTACTCATATGCAATTATCAACTGACTCAGTAGATTTTTAACTAAAATTTCAACTATACATTTTTAGATAAGTTAAAAAAAAAAAGAAACATTTGTTGATTTTTTTGATTTTTTTTTTAATAGTTTTGACAAATTACTGGGCTAGAAATTCTTAGAAACATCTATCAAATCATTTCAGATGAGGCTATTTTTTCCTATACTTTCAAATAAGACTGGAAAATTGAGGGCAGCTGAACTGGTGAAATGTGGCTCAAATTTCCAGTAAGGGTATTTTAAAGTATTCTTATTTTGGTAAGCATCTATGATAACAGAGTCCTAGATTGCATCTTGTCTGTGCAGATAACTAGCAACAATGCTAGTGATTACTGTCTGTGCTACCAGGCAGAGATTCATCACAGCAGGTGCTCTCCTAACCTCTCTTCTTTAACTTTCTCCCATTGCTACCAATAGTGGCAGTTGATCACAATTTTTTTTCTGGAAGGCATTCCAGTCCAACACTTGACTCGAAGGGGAGTCCCCCATGGATATGCAGACATTATTGAAACCAGGGCTTTTGCAGAGCAACAGTGAGACCTGACCTTCTTCTGTTGTCCGCAGTATTCCTTATGCTGCCTTTCCTCTGTCCCTTTGCGCAGATGACTTCCCATCTCATTTCAAGTTGACCTAGTCTATGCCAATGTCCAGGTTAGAAAGCATAAGAGGCAATGAGCTCCTTTTCTTGAGCTGAAGACATAACTTCTGAAGATAAAAGTGCTGTGACTGAAAAAGACAATTTTCTAACTCTTATGATTACATAAATAAAATACAGAAAATTTAGAGGAATGACCCAAACTCCCCTTGATGCAGATTAACATTGTCATTGCACTATCATGTTGCATTCTCATTCTTTTCAGAAGTGCTGCAGCAAAGCATAAGTGGTTATCAAATCACAGAAGTGAAGTTACAGAAATCCTCAGGCAAAATAAAATAGCCATTTGCTGCACAGACTTTCTCTTACATAGAATTAATTCAGTATTTCATTGCAAAGTGATTTAACTACAAATGAAAAGATCCATCTTTGTATAGAAAATAAATTGAGCAACCAAATCAATTTATTTATAAATAGCAATCTTCATGCAAAACTTCCAAAAATAAATAAAGAGAGAGCTGTGGATGCATTTTTACTTTCTAATCAGAGGAAGGACAGAAGGATTTGAGAAGAGGTTGGAGAAACAGGAGAATTCAACTGATGGTGAGTTTTATGAATCAGTCCTGAAATTCTCTGGGAATACTTGAGATCTAAGAAAGATTACAGCCTTGTTATCTTGAAGTGAGGTGTCTTCGTTTGACAGAATAGTGTAAACTATATACAACAGAAAGGGTGGCAGCTTTCAAGAAAGCAATCAGTTCTCCCTCACAAAATGTCCTCGTACATGAAGCATATGGAGATGAATAAAGTGAAGGCAAATGGCTCTAAGACTACATCTGACATTAGAGAATGCTTACATAAAATTCATGCTGTCTTCAGAGATCTAGGATAAAGTCCATAACGACAAAAAAAACCATCATGACTCAGTCAGCAATGACAGATAATTTTGATTAGTTTCCACAAAAGAAAAGAAAAAAGAAAAGAAAAGAAAAGAAAAGAAAAGAAAAGAAAAGAAAAGAAAAGAAAAGAAAAGAAAAGAAAAGAAAAGAAAAGAAAAGGAAAGGAAAGGAAAGGAAAAGGAAAGGAAAGGAAAGGAAAGGAAAAGAAAAGAAAAGAAAAGAAAAGAAAAGAAAAGAAAAGAAAAGAAAAGAAAAGAAAAGAAAAGAAAAGAAAAGAAAAGAAAAGAAAAGAAAAGAAAAGAAAAGAAAAGAAAAGAAAAGAAAAGAGAAAAGAAAAGAAAAAAGGAAAACAACACACAACACAACAAACCATAAAGCTAACATAAGCACTAGAAAGTCAGGATAAAATAACACAATGCATTCAAGTATTAATACAGCCATCCAGATATCCTGTGCAGTTAAAAATGCATGTGGATAGATTTTAATGGCAATGTAATACGGAAACAACAGAAAAAGCAGAAGTGTGACCAGCGTGAACACCAAATCTGATTGTCTGTAACCCGTAATATCTCAGTAAATCTTCACTTGCAAAGAAGCTGCTTGTCTGCTCTCAGCAAGTGGAGCTGACAGACTTCAATCAATGTAGAGATTATGCCACCTTCTGGTCATCACATAGATGACAGCTCATTGTACTTTGAGGCTGATCGATTCATCACCGGTTTTATATTTGTGGGCATATAAAGACCTGCCACAAGTGCTCTGCACTCTCCTTTTCCCTTTTGGGGACGTCTCATAAAACTCCTTAAGTGACTACTTCAAATCAAGTGTCCTATATCATTGTAACATAGATGTTCAATATAAGGCATTTTGTTTCTTGGAAGTGACAGAAATTTGATTTTCTTTTGCTATATTGCTAATTTCCACAACATTCTTAATTTTGGGGAAATTTGCTCAACCAAATATTTGTTGTAGCATCTGTTTGTTGTATTCCAGTCAACTAAGTTGGAAGAGCTTACTGCGACTGTGTAAAATAGCAAACTTTTTTACTCCACTGACTAATGTTAAATAAAATATCCTTATCAAATTCCAAGTTAGGTAAATTCCATGTTAGCTGCTTACTTTTCCTTAACTAGTCTCTAGATCAATTAATGAGTGTTTTTTGGTTGCAACAGAAAGACATAATAACTGCTTTACTTTTTCCTAAAAGCAAATGTTGGGGTTCTGTTTGTTTGTTTCTTAGTTTTGTTTCCAAAGCAAATTATATTAAACTATCATATCTGTTTGATTTAGGTGCTCTGCTAAGGAGCCCTAAGGCACAGTAGATTCTTGTACAGAATCACTTTCCAGAGCAGATATTTTTAAAGCTGGATTCTTTGGAAAACTTCTTAGGGACAAATATTCTTCCGATTTTTAGCATGGCAAACTGCAGGGCAGAAGGAATTTTTTAATGCATTTTTTCAAAGAGGATCCAGAGCAGGCTCCAGCAATGGAAAACTCCATGGATTTTCCTTTCTCTTGATTTCCCTTTCACCATGCTGCCAGACTCCTCAAATTCTACCTATTCTTATATCAACCAGCCTGCTTGATATAAGTTAGGACTCCTTTGGGAAGCATTGTACCTAAGCATATTACCACTAATTGACTTCCATACTGCTTTCTAGAACTGCTGTCTTCAGCCCCCTACTCTTATGGGTAAGGACTGCCTGAATGGATTGTTATTAACTCTCCTCCTAGCCAATACAGGCAGGAGATCTAAATAAAACTCAAATATTTAAATCCACTTGGGTAATTTGGATTGCATACTTTCAGTATAAGTTCCCAAAACACATCTTTACAGTACTTATTTCCCATTTATTCACCATCCCTCTTCCTTGGACTGTAATAATATAAGACAAACCATTGGTCTGATTTGTACAGTTCTGAAACATAGCCATTGTTTTCAATTATTTTTCACATTATAGTCTCTGATCATTTATTTTTTATGCTTAGTTATGCTAATTAGGTTAAAAGCCTCTAGTTGTGAGCAGTATTTTTCTTTCACAATGTTTGAAAGTTATTTTATATAGGCTGTGACAATCCATGTGTTTATAATACAATATAAAATTATAAAAAGGTCTAGCCAGTGGAGAACAAAACAATGATAGTTGGCATTTTTAAAATTTCTTTCCAGTGGAAAAAATCCTGTAAGTACAGAATGGAATTTACATAACCGGCAATTAATGAATTATTTGGGTAGCAAACTAAATACTGAAAAGATGTTTAAATATCACTTGTCACCTTCATTAGACTTTACAAAAAAAAAATTCTCATTGAATCATATAATCATGAATGACTCTTTCAGCCATTGTTCCAGAAAGTATATAAATGAAGAAATAATTCTGTCCTTTATCATAAATCAGATTAAATTCTCACACAGAAGAAATTTCCTACTAAGGAAAATTTTTATTCAGTACGGAAGTTGTGACATTGTAAGTAGTTCTGTTTTTTTTTTTTTCTTTTTACAAATATAATTACACATGAATTGTAGTAAGTCAATTACATGCTTTCTGTTCATATAGCCTTAGCTAAGGTAGAGATGTTTGCTGAGATAACTGGAGATCATTGCACAGTTGTGTGGAATCCTAAATTTTATTTAGAGTTCAGTCTTGCATAAGTACAAAGTCAGATCACTAGCAGGTCTACCTAGATTTGGCTTCTATCTAGAAATAGGTTGATGATAGAGACTCATAAAGGAATTCAGAACTTCCCAGTGAATACACTTTTTTGATGGCTTTGAATACGGAATCAAGCTCTGCAGACTTGCCCTGAAATTCTTTATTTTCAGTTATCTGAGACCTAACAAAAGCTCGAGACATTTATAGTTATCGTGGGCCCACCAAGACTGTGAATCAAACCGTGCTTGTTTTTAAGAAAGCATAATCACAGTGAAATACAGTGAACATAAACACAGGGAAATAAAGTGTCAGTTTTGCTTACTGTAATGTGTAGGTGTTGCCATTTAGTATAAAGTGAATGATTAGATCAGATGTGTTCATTTAACCTCATGCTGCTGTTAGAAGGTGGTGTACAACCACTGGAACTTACAGGAGGGTTCCCATTGACATTCAGGATGATAGGATCAAGTCTTTCTCAATCTGCTTACAGAGAAGCTACAGGATGTCTTCAGGTATCATGCAGGGCATCTCTTAAGGTAAAGGAGAGAATTTTCAGAAGGGAAAGGAGGAATAAGCTCATTAATCTTGGGTCATTGAGGATGCCATTGGAGGCAGCAAAAGAGCTTGGTGCTCTAGGTTTAGTCAGCCTTGTACTTGTTCCAGTTGAAAGAAATACAGAGTGGGTAAACCCCAGTATGACAAAATACTTCCATCAGTTTTCCACTGTAAGTTAACCTGTGTGGTTATACAAAGGTAAAGCGTGCCTACGCTTATCATCTTTTTTTTTTTCCCCTATATTTTTCTTACAGTATGAAGACATACTGTCAAAAATTGCCCTGTCATGACTTTTAGATTTTTTGGATGATCTATGACATTTGACAGAACACAGCAAGGAAGAGACAGAAAGCCCATAGAGATTAATGGCAATTTTGCCAAGTGATGAATTTTGTTGGCCTGGAAATCCGGCATTTTGCATTCTGTCAAGATCACAGCAGTTTTTAAGCTGTTTAAGTTGTGATTATTTTCTTCCATCTGTTTCTTTGAAAACTAATTGTAGATCTGAAGTTGGAGTTTTTAAATAATTCATAAAAAACATAAATCCAGCGGAAAGTGGCAAAGGTATGCAGGAACCCAGTGAAGTACAAAGAGAAGGGTCAAGACAACTGCAGTTATCTGAGCACTTCTATTATTCGTGAAGTACTTAATTAGGCCTGTCTGACTGTTTGGCCCTGGGTTGATTTTTTCTTTCAAGAGAGCTGTTGACCTGATAGTATATTAAAACACACTCAGCTGCAGCTTCAGAATGGTTCCTGAAAACATTTGTAAATGCTGATGTTTTGGCAATAGGAAGGAAAACATAGGCAATCTAGTGAAACTCATACATTTATAATTGTTTTGTTGTTGTTGTTTTGTTTTAATTCGTGTTACAGAATAGCCTTTTAGCTCTACCAATTACACAGATCAGCTAGACTGCATCATGCAAAGTAGGCAATAAATTGCCCAGAAGAATCTTATCTATGAAAACAGGAGCTTCGACAAGTTTTGAAGGGTCTCCTAACCAGGCAATTAATTGAACTAACTCAACTATGCATTTATAAAGTTTATAGCTTCTGGAATTATTGCTGAGCTTTCAGAAGCATCTTAAAGATTACATCTTCAAAACTTCTAGATCAATTATTTTACAGTAGGAGTAGATCTCTTGTTTTAAAATGCTTCTTTGTGCTGATCTATCATTTTTGCTAATACAGGCTATTTTTGCAGAACTAATTAGAAACTCGTGCCCTGGAGTAAATTCTGTATGTTGGTTTGTCCTTTTCTTAGAAAAAGAGGAATTTTTACACTTTTATTCAAAGGAAGAAATCATCTTCTGTGAAGACAGGATATTAGAAGGAAATATTAAAAAGAAAAAGAGATAAGGGAGAGAGCAGGCAACGAAAAACTACCAGACTTAACAGAGCTGTAGCTATAGCTGTTTCGAGAGGAGACAGAATTTTAGCCTTCTGTGTTTGCTAGTCCAGAGCTTTCCCACTAAGAGCCGTTCAAATGAGCATCCCTATGATTATTAAAGCTGCCCTTCTCTTAGTAATTTGAATATGACTTCTCCCCTCTCCTCCTCAGCATGGTACCGAACAGGCTCCTGTTTTATATTTTGTTATTGAAAGGGAGGCTGTCAGAGTTGACATTCTGAAATATCCATCTGGCTGCTTAAATGCTATCATGTCTCTTTTGTTTTCCCAAGTCTCCGATGAGAAGATGTTTGTCACTTAATTGCTGCTGAGGATCACAGATGATGGTTTATAGGTTTAGGCAAATTGCAGGCAGCACTTTGTTAACAAACGGTAGAGCACAATGGTACTTCATAATTATCCTATAGAGCTCAATTGGCCCTTAACGGCACCTGCATGTACAGCATCAGGGAGCCTTGTTTCAACACAAAAGCTCCTTCTTGTTAATTAACCTGTGTGCACTTGTTACAAATGAAACCTATTTGTTTCCACTTAATATATTTGCAGCTAGTTTAAATATTCATTTATTATTATGCTTGTTAAGTGAGGAGAAGAATAGTTTGGATCACTTTCATTAGTATGCATTGAGCTTAAAAGAGGTAGCAAATAGACCAATATGTCAAGTGTGTTCCTTTGTGCTTTCCTTCTTCCTGCTCTGTAGGCCCCCAAATTAGGCTAACAAAGACGTATGTCCATTCCTGATTGAAATAATACAAAAGGAATGAGAAGTATGGGAGCCCTCACGAAAAATCAACAATTTCTCTGAAAGAGGCTTTGTACACAATGACAAATACAATTCATTCTAGGTGAAAAATGCCTTTTATTGCATATTTAAAATAGTATGTACACACACACACACACTGATTTTGTTTGTATGTAAAAGGATGAGAAATAAAATCGAATCCAGTGTATTTAAATGTTATGCATTTATTAATGCTGTTCTGGCACAAGCACCTTTTAATATTTAACCAAAGATTTTACTTCTATTTTACCCTTATGAACAAAGCAACCTTTGCTCTTTAACTGACAGAAATTAGATAGAAACTGATAGAAATTATTCTGTGTTTATTAGAGATTGTAAGTGCATATAAAAGGCAATTAACTCAACTGCATAAAGAGATTAATGGACAGTGTTTGTTGCTTTTGTTACCTTGCATTTGATTAAAGAATATTCTAAAGGTTTTTATTCCTGATAATGGATGAAAAATCTCATTCCCAAATACTGATTTTGCCCATTTCTTCCTTTTTACAGAGATGTAGCCTGAAGGTTTTCAAAGAGTTTCTTTTTAATATGATTAGTCCCACAAATTGAATAGATTGCAGAGCAGGTGTAGCTGAGCAGTGAGGAAATTTTCGCTTCATTTTTTGAAGTTATTTCTAAAGTATAACATTACAAGGGGATTTATCCAGTACAACAGTGGTCTTTCTGAAAGGAAGCACAAAGGATGATAGTCATCTCTCGATTAGCTACTGTGAATCTTGAATTAACCCATTTCCTTCTAAATGCTTTACTTCAGCAGCAGCACTGTGAGTAAGATTAAGTCCTGAGAATTTGCCCCTTTACACCTCAGCATTAGCAGATAAACGTTGTAAAGCTAAACCGATAAGGTGGGGAGCAGGATTTAGGCTGCAGGTCAGTTCTTGTAACAGCATGCAGAGAACTGTCAAAAATACACTTCTGTATCGATGTAAAATGCATTCCAGCAGCTGCTAATCAATTGCTGTGATTCTTCTGTTTTAAAATTGGTCCAATAATGCATTTTAGAATAGGTCAATACTGCCTCCTATATAGAGTAATACATCTAATTTGTTTCAATTCATCATGATCATATATTCCAGGCCAGTTTATTTAAAATTTCAACTTGCCAGGGGGAATTAATGAAACAGAGTAAATTGTGAGTTACTTGCATGATGCATGTTTAGAATGGATATACCTCAATATGACTTGATAATGTGGCAATTAAATGGGGAAAACTATAATGTTAAGGAAATGGGGAAAACTATGGAGTTAAGGGACGTAATCTACTATAGAGAACCTGCTTGTAGCAAAGGCGTTGGACAAGATCATCTCCAGATATCCCTCCAACTCCTATGATTCTGTGATTCTGCATGTTTGTGTATTTTAGAGGAGATGGCCATGTTGTGTGACATGCTATTGTCATCAGATATATTGATCTGTATTGATAAGACAGCCTGTATCACTATGCAAAAAATAAAAGCACGAGAAATCATCTCTAGTCCCAGAATAAGTTCCATGGAATTTGTAGCAGAAGAATCTTCAGCATGACATTGTTCTGAAAGTCATTGTGGTTTTTTTTCCACAGTAAAAATGTCTTTAGGATATCTTACTATTCTCTTCCTTTAATCATATTTTCATCACAGAGGCTTCCAATACATAAGTGCGAAAGAGCCCCTGTGATGCATATGTATCTTCTAGGCTATAGATGGCACTAAGTTAGGAGTGGTTATTACTGATTCACAGTGGATTTTAATTGTTATTTAAAAGTAAAAATGTTTATCAGCACTTAAATGAACATTCACAACTCTAATGAATTAAAATATCTTTCAGCTTCCAGGATTCCACATCTTTGCAAGCATTCGGGACAAGTTCTTCAGTTATTTCCAAAGCAGGTGGGATACCAAGCCATTATTTTGGCTGTTTCTTTGTTTTTGTGATATTCTCCTTCATACTGCCAATGTACACAGTATCAAAAGCATTGGAGACCCTACTGCACCCTACGTATACAGCATCTGTTCTCTTGGGTCCACGAGTTGAGAGAAGCAAAAGGGTAAAACTCCAATAGCATAAATACAGTGGCTACCACTATTAGAGTGAGCTACATACATTTTAGACTTTTTTCATCTCTCCCAAGTGCATCCTGCTAGTGAGAGGTTTCACAGCCCTATTCTAGATATAATTGCACAGTCCCCAGACTAGATCACTGGGCTACAGCCCTCCATTTTTCCACTTGTAAAATAGCAGCAAATCCAACAGCATTTGTCACCTGCAAGGCTGCTACTTTTAAACAGAACATTATTTATTCATTGCATAGTATATAGCATTCTGACAAGGCAGACGAAACAGAAGATCTGTTCCTGAACTGTGCTTATTCCTGCGAGTTTTGTGAACTTCCTTTCCAAGTGGACACCCCTTTCTCAGCCTGGGAGATACAGGCTTGTTGCCTGCCACTTGTTACTTCCCCACTTTCCTTTGACTGCCTCTCTGCAGCATTTACTTGCAACTATATTTTCCCCTCTCTCCCCTTCTTTAGCCACAGATTTATTTCCCTTTTAAACAATTTAATTTTCTTTTCCTCTGAGGCTTTGGTCAGGGAAAACACACCTGTTAGCCTGACTGCAGACAAGCAGGTGAATGTCTCACCATTAATAGCTGCTTGCATTTTTCCTGTCACTTGGCATTTCTCTGGAGATAGCTCATCTCTGTCACTGTTTTGTTTCTAGCTTGGTTTTTCTTAGTAGCCTCTTTGATTTAATTCTCTGTAGTCAGTTGGAATAATATCAAACTAGAAAATGTAGATACATGCCACATTCTGAGAAAAAAATAGTACTATCTCACTCATTAGCCTCAGTGGAATTTATGACTTGGAAGATAAAGGAAATGGGAAGCACTTACAATAGAAACTTGTATTCCAAAAGGGAGTTGTAGAGTAGGTGTGTTTTTCTGTAAAGATGGGCATTAGCTAACCCCTAAAATGCTCACTGTTGCATACCTGTAATTAGACAAGGTGGGTATTGCCATCCTCCACCTCCAGGTTCTGCACTCCTGCAGCTGTCTATACTAAGATATTCTCTAAAGCTACGAATAGTCTTCTGCTTGCCATGGCTTCTCAGTTTCACATCTTCAGTAAGTGAAGCCATTTCCATCATTTTTTCCCATCATTTTCACTGCTATTATCAGCAGGAAAACCTATAATACGCAGTTGACCTAACTGGGTGACTATTCTGCCATTGCATTTTCCATTTTGTTCACAGTCCAATCTGTGTTCTTCCTCTCTTAGTCAAACTCCCTTTCATGCTAGGAAAGGTATATACTGCACTGCATCTATCCAAAATATTTTCCAGGCTCCTTCCTGGAATATACTGACCATTGAAGGGTCACATGACTGGTGTTGATGCTGCAGCTGTGCAGATCATTGTTGAAAAGCTTCAAGAATGCTAGCATGCTGCATTGTCTTTCTGATGGTGTGCACAACTCCTAGTGTCATTTACTCATGCATGTATTCAGGGGTTAAATGTCTGTTATAGCAATATCCAACAGCCACTGAGCTGTGCAGTCAAGAGCACTAGGATTTGCTTGTAGAGTGGGAAGAGTGCTTCTTCATCTTGCAAAACTAACTGGCATCACAAATTACTGAGTAGAAGTATCCTTCCTTTGTCTTTCTGCCTACACAATGAGCATAAATATGCTCCTATTATGAATATTACAAATCTGGATTCCTCACCACCACACTTAAATGAAGTTTTTAAGCCCTTGTTCTTAAAAATGATGTTTTTGCTTTGATATGGGGCTGTCCAGAGAAAAGTGAGTGTTTGTAGTATTTGTAGTACTGGTATCACTATGTGAAGCTTTCTAGTAGCATAGAAAGCATTCTAGAAACGCAAATGCTTGAAGTGAAATCCACAGAGCTATGCTCTGTTAAACCTCTTGCAGAATACGTGGACATGGTTAGAGACTTCACATCAATATGCCGTCTTGACAGCATTCATCAGAGCCAGTCTAATAATGGGCACATTGCCTTGACTGGCTAATCTGAAATGTTTAGAGGAATGTGTTGTATATACCAGCTGTTCAAGGATCTCACTTAGCAAAAGGTCAATATCAGGCTGAGTTTACAGGCTGAACTCTTCATATCCAGAGAAAAATATTATGCCCCTTTCAAAGAGCAGCCTTTTTTTCAAGATGTCTTCATGGTGCAGCTTTCTTTTCCAGTTGCTAGCAGACTCACTTTAAAGATGTGGATTTAATTCCCCTTCCATTGGCAGAGGTTCAAACCCACCACTGCCATGTCTCAAAGGAGCTGCTAATCAATGAGCAACCATCTGTTCAGGGTGAAGGGGGAGGAATTACTCCACTTGCCTTACTGGTGTCCTCCCACTACATAGGAAAAAGATGTCATGACTAATTGGGCTCAGTAGTTAAATCACTCACCTGAGAGCAAAGAGTCTCCTATTCCTGGTTCAAAGGCTGCTTCTGCAGCAAGTGAAATGTACTTCATGTAAATAAGCTTTCATGCCTTCAAGTAGACTGATATCTGTTATAAATGTAGTGAACTCTGTGTAGACATCTACAAAAATGTACTAACAAATAAATGTGTGTATGTAGTTATTTAAGTAATAATCTTTGCCTAAAACAATAAAGATAAACAGAGAACATAAAATGTAAGGTTCTGATTACTAAAAACTGAAACAAGATGCTGATTTTCAGTTGACAAAAGAACTTTTTTTAAAAATAAAAAAGTTAAAAGGTGTTTTGTAGAGAAAGAGAATGTACGAGTAAAAGAAATATTTATGTTACTTATTCAAGCTGATGACAGAAAATTAACCATGGTCTATCTTACTGGAGTATGGAAAATGTGATGTCCTAAAAACTGGGATGTATTTTTCTCCGTAAGAGACAGATGCTGAGTTGATGTTCTGTCTATAAAGTTCTATAGATAAGGCACTGTGAGTTGGCTGGCATAGGTTTTAAGTCATGATATGTAACTTGATGTTCTAATATTTGCTAACTCTTACTTCAAGAAATACATTGAAATTGAAATCCTTCATTTTGAAAACATATTTAAATGGAGAAATTTGTTCTATTTTTTTCTAGGTTCATTTGGTAATTGCATATGTCATTTCTATGTATTAACCCACTAAAATGGAGGTTTTTTTCTTATCCCTTTGGACAGCTGAGTGCCCGATTC
The DNA here is from genome assembly GCF_019238085.1 of Lagopus leucura. Classification (NCBI taxonomy): domain Eukaryota; kingdom Metazoa; phylum Chordata; class Aves; order Galliformes; family Phasianidae; genus Lagopus; species Lagopus leucura. The sequence continues at coordinate 27,454,347 of NW_024962262.1, forward strand.
GTAGGTATCAGCTTGGACTGGCATATGGTTAAATTAGCACTAGCAAGTACTTTGCAACCACATATTTATTTTTCTCGATTTATTAAGTGGCTAATTATAAAGGTTTGCAAAAGAATTGACACAAGGGAAGGAGAGCACAACACTTCTATCAGCAGCCCCATGAGGCCTGTACAAGTCTCGTTCGTAAAACAGAGCACAAATTAAACAATGACTATAATAAGATCTAGGTGGATAATGAAAGAAAACTTCCCATGTAGATGCAGAACAGCCACTAAATGGGTTGTTTTCATGTTTGACAACGAGACCCTTATGTAACTTCATGAATTCAGAGTCTGCTGTTAAGGTAATATTCTTGGACTAGACTAGATGGTAACAAGCTAAATAAAATGACTACTATTTATTTTGTATCTGTGGCTGTGATTTCCAATTTCATTTTCATACAGTACTATATCAATAAGATTTTCTTAGGCAGAGTGTGGTGCCTGTACTGTTTCCCGAAAAGGAAGATATTTAGGAATCTGCTAGTAGAACTGCAAAATGAGCAGTGTTTTATTTTAACAACAAATGCAATTGACATGCTAACAAATCATTTCTTCTATCTACGGCTGTCAACTCCTTATTATGAATAGTTGGTTTTAAACTAAAGAACAAATTTAAATGGCAGCCTTTTTCTTGCCTGTAAGATTTATATACAGCAAATTGGTCTTACTTTGTCGTTTTAAGTATTTAATGAAATGGAATGAAAGTCTTTTTTTGTGCATGTGCTGTTTCTCCCTTTCACCACAATACAGCTACTCTCTATGCATAGCGTTTGCATCATTATGTAAGACATTTGCAAATATGTATGATGTGTTTGCCTATGGGAAAACTCTCTCTTCTAATGTATTCATGAAAGATGAATTAACAGTGCTTTAGGTATGATAAAGAGATTCATAGTATAGTCTATTATAATGCCGATATTAAAAAGCAAGCTCATCATTTAACAAGAAAAATGTTAATCTTTTACAATCATGGCAATATGTTTTATTTCGGAGAATGCCTTCCTTCCACCGTTTGTCTTAGTAGTTATAATTTCTATCATTTATACTAGGATGATATCAAGAAAATAGTCAGGACTCCATTGTGCTTGACACTATACAAAGGCAGAACCCCCTACCAGAAATATATTTGTATCTTTTTTTTTTTTTTCTTCTTTTAAGTTTCTTTCTTTCCTTGATCTTCCCCTTCTACTCTTCTTTGCAGAGTAGACCTCAAAGTTATCTCCTCCAGGATGCTGATGTGGAGTTTTTATTGCAGTTTTGGTGCAATTAATATATATATATATACATATAAAGGAATTTTCTTCAAAATGATACTGTCCCCAATTTTCCCCAGATCCGTTTTTCAGCTGACAAAACCTAGGCGTTCTCTGACCATCTGATTGTGTATGCCTGCAGTAAGCTACCTTTCACAGTTGCATTCTCTCTTTGCTGGCAGAGATACTAGTTTATTTGGCTCTGTATACTGTACTATGCTATACTATACTATACTATACTATACTATACTATACTATACTCCCTGCTTGCCCCACTAAGTTAGCTCCTGTGCTGATACTACTCTAGAGTAGAACAACAGCCCACCCGAGCAAGGATACTCAGATCAATTTAGCAGGTAATGTACATTCAAACACAGTCCCAAAGTTACCCAAAAGAAACATTCTTGAGCTACTTCACTCTGAATAGGAGAAACCCGATGAAGCATAGTTATCAAACTACAACTCCTGTTGTATTTCATGGAGATGCGCAGTGCGACTGCAGAAGAGCACTATGAAGAAGGATTATATTGGACATGGACAGGCAAATCCAAGAGACTGAACCCTTTGCTCTCAGGCCTGTAAGATTTTGTCTATTTTTTATTTTTATTTTTATTCTGTATGTATCTCATTTTCTAAAGACTTGCTGTTACCACATCCCTCTACTCCTTCTTTCTCACGATAGCATTCCAAATTTTTTCATTCACTTATTTGTAATTTCTTGTAATTTATGTCAATTTCCTACACATAATCCCCCGAGTCACATACAGCAGTCAGTGAGAACATCCTCTGCAAAACTACCCTGAAGTTAAATGCATTTTCGTATTGAAATAGAATGATTTTGTAGCAACACTGATATCCACAACATCTTCATGATTACTGGATTTAGATTCACAGTCTGTAGTTTAGGAAAAATCTGTATTCAGGACCTTGTATAGCTGTAGTAAAGGAAAATATTTCACACCACAGGCTTTTGGGACAAACAGCAGAATGGCCTAAGGTTTCTTGTAGCACTCTAGGGCACTAGCCAGTCAATTATTTATACATCTTGATGTGGGAAATGTACTTGCAGCCTTTCTCATTTCATAAATTTCTGAAATGTGAAGAACTGCAACTTAATTTGACTGAGATTGTGAATACCTTCCAAAATGTGTTTGCTTCTTCTTGTATTAATTTTTCCTACAACTACTGTTTCTGTAAAGGGAATATATTGTAGTTTATAAGCACACTGGTCTCTTAAAATATATTAAGATATAAGAGAGGGTCATTCATTTCATTTCTTTCTTCATCTTTGTATTTTCCTATTCAGTATCTGTTCTACCCTGTCCTCTGCTGGTTCCTGTTGTTCAACTGTCTTAGACACATCACTGTGTTGGTAATAGCAGTCCTGGATGACAAAGACAGAATCTTACTCCTTACAGTTTACTTTGCCTTTTGGTTCCTCATCCTATCACATTTTCTGAGAGTCATCTTCATGTTTTTTTTGGATGTGCCTGACAGGCCTTCATTTGTCAAGGGAGGATACAACGACTAAAATCTGAATAACATAATTGGTTGATCTGACTTTAAGTCATCTGAACTCCTGCTAAAGCATGTTTGTTTTAAGCAAATGTCATGAAGGTCAACATGATATCCCAGCATGGCTTTAAATACAGCTAACAAAGTTCTACATCTGTTGTTTGGGTATACTGGGAAGGCTTTTCACCTGACATTTTGTCAGATATTGAATGAGAATTATTTAAACAGCTACCATAATCTAGTGTGGCAAATCTTTCTTTTAATCATAGGGCAAGAGGGGTCTATGGAGAAAAGAAGCCTACACTGACAAGTTTTCCATACTTACTCTACAAATGAAATTAGGTATCAAGATCAGCTTTACAGAAAAAGACGCAAATCCTCACCTTGCTGTTTTTGGGACAAGTTAATAACTGAGGTCTGAGGAATACAGACAGATATACATCAGTTGCTCAAAAAGTAATGTATCCTATTTATTTCCATGGAAACTACAACAGATATAAAATCACAATAACACTAACTGATAGAGCTATTTCTTAGCTACAAAATGGTATCTTTAACATATTCACCTCCGTTAGCTATGCATTTTTCCAGCTATGAACTACGTATGCTGTACTTAGAAAAATCTGCATGGCTGTCCAGAGCATGGCTTGTCTTTCACGTCACAGTTGCAGCTATTGAAACGTACCACCTACCACCTCACTGTTCTGAATCCCCTGTTTGGTCTCCAGAAACATTCAGCAGGCCTCAATGAATGTCACTGTGTGCCATTTTTTCCACATGGAGAAATTCAGGGAAACCTTGTGCTCCATATGCACTTCCATGTCAGACACCATTTTGTCAGACTGCCCCTCTGTTGCCATCTGTCACATATCAACAGCATGTAATGGAATATGGGTGGGAAGGTTCAACCTCTACTCATATTGTGGGCTGACATAATTAGTCTATATTCACAGCATCCTCATGGAATGCATTTTACTACATAGGCTATATGTGATATCCATGTGTGGCCTATTTAGTGGATTCAATTAAAATACTTGTCACAGAGGTAAAACATCATTTTATCTTCTAGTGAAATATATATATTAAAAAATCACCCATATTTATCTTTAAAAAAATGCATGTATTATTTGGCATGTAAGCTAAACACAGTGAGGCTGAGAGTTCACTGTACAGAACCATGAGCAGAATCATCTGGTTTACCACAGCTACCAAGGAAAGTCATACACAAATGCATGCACAGTATTGCTCTCACAGTTTCATGAGTGTATCTGGTATAAAAACACTGTTTGATATCTGCCTAGCCTTTTACAAGTGCACTTACAACATCAGCATGCATAATCATTCTAAATATGTGCACATATCATCCAAATTTATGCACAAGGATGCATAAGCATACCTGTAGACAATCCTCAATCCTTAAATTGCATGGACTCAATCATTTTCAATAAAGAAATTTGTATTTCTATTTCACAGAATATTTATCATGAAAATCAATAAATAATTTCTAAATATTCTCTAGGTAGGTATTTAAATCATTAATGGGTTTTGTTTCTATTTTTTTCCATTTTTATATTGTCACTGTTTATCCTATCAGTTTTAAGAATAACAATGATAACAATGCTTCCCCCACTGTTTGAACCAAGCTGTTATTAAGGAATTGAAGTTTTGTGGTGAACGAATCAGTCCAACTGCTTTTCATGACAAAGTTTGTAATTAGAAGGCCAATTTAATGGTGAATCAGGCAGAAATATTCAAACCATGACAAATGACTTTAATAATGCAGCTTGCAATGCTTGAACAGAAATAAATTTCACTTCTGAAACTCTCGCTTTTTTCTGCCTGCCTGGAAGATAAAACTGTCCAGGAGGTATTTGTACTCTTTATTCAGTAAAGCTTTTACTAGAACTTAAGCAGGCCAAATAGCTTGCAATGCAAAAACATTATTCAAGTTCATCTGATATTTTTTTTTTTTTCCTGAAGGTAGACTGTGTTGAGAATTCTCTGTAAGTCAAAGATTTATTTTTTGTACATAACACTTAACCACTGCAACAGTGTTTTATTGTTTTATCTCTGACTTGAAGCATTAGCAATAGTCTACATTGGCTTCAAAACTGAAAGCTAATTTCAGTGTTTGTCATAAGTTTTTTAAGACCACATGCATTCCACAGTTTGAAAAATTTCATTATTCTGTCCATGCTGGGGCTTCGTAATTGGATAGTAAGGATGTTCAAAGACTAATTTAGTGAATTGCACAATATTTTAAACGGAATTATGCAGGTTTATGGGGCCCCGGGGGATTGAACTAGGAGCCTCTTGAGAAAGTCTGTTTATCAGTAAATGATATTAGCAGCTTTCACCTAGCTTTTGTCTTCATTAAATTGCTGCTCTTCCAATTGAGGGTCACATCTGAGGCCTGCTTTGATAATTTGTCATTATTGTCTTGTTTATTGGAGCATAAAGTTGATACAGCAGAGGTTGTGCAGTTTACACACAATGTGCAAAGAAGTTTTTCCTATAACCCTGCCAACCTTTTATCATAGCAAAACATATCAAGACCACAGAAATTGTAACTTGTCTAGAATTCTAATATATATTAAATCAGCATGCTTCTGTATGATAGTTTCCTAACATTTTGTAGGTGAGTATAACACATTATACTCCAGATTACATAAAATTGTGTTTTCTTCTATCACTTTCAACTGTAAATCTGATTTTTTTTTTAAGCTGGGATCAAAAATTTTTTTCTAATATTTTGCTGCTGTTCCATTGGAGCTCTGGATTTATCCTGGTGTAAATGTGACAAAATTTTGTCCCAGTATATTGACTTTTAAAGTACCACAGCAAAACATTGCAAAAAAATAATAATTCAGTACCCATATTTATAGTAAGGTTTGTTGTAAATATTGACTGCCTTATCATCCAATTATTTGTTTCTTCTGTTATGTTATCACCATAATGGACACAGTTTTATTTCTCTAACAGTAACTACAGGCAAGATGTATCAGTTTTACAAAGTCCAACTAAACTGAGATACTACAGAACAACTTCAGACATACTTTCTTTGACCCTCCTGCCTGTGAATTTTTTATATTTATGAACTTTACTTATTTTATAATGTTACAATTATGTCACTTATGTTACTTATAGAGAACATGTACTTTTCAAAAATCATATAGATTAAGCTTACTTATACCACTTCAAAATGCTTGACAGTATTGCTACACATAAATTTTTATGGTTAAAGTATCCTGTAGACTAGCAAAATAGTGAAAGAGCATTCTTGTTTATGCCAGTTTTCCAAGTAAAAATGAAACTTCCAAACTGAAGAAATTATGCATTTTTTTTAAATCAAAAACGTTTAAATGTAGGGCAATGTCTGCTTTGCTTGTTTTACAACCAGTAAGCTTAAAAAAAAAAAGAAAAAGAAAAAAAAAGGAACAGGTAGATCTCCATTTAATTTAATTTTTAAAAAATATGTTTTGTGTGAGGACTAGTCCTCAGCATTTGTTGATGACTACCATGTCACCTGCAGCTTTCTCCACTGAAACGTTTTCCTTCAAGGGAACCTGTTCTTCTGTACTTTCCTCTTCTGCCAGAGGATTTCTTAGAATAATGGAATGTCTTGGGTTGGAAAGATTCACAGATTTATGGGATGGCCATACAATGATCATCTAGTTTCAACCCCCCTGCTATGTCCAGAGTTGCTAACCACTAGACCAGGCTGTCCAAAGCCACATCCAGCCTGACCTCGAATGCCTCCAGGGATGGGGCATCCATAACCTCCTTGGGCAACCTGTTCCAGTGTGTCACCACCCTCTGTGTGAAAAAAAAAAAGCCTTAAAAATCATCTACTTCCAAGCCCCCTGCTGTGAGATTGCCACCCACTAGATCAGGCTCTATCCAATCTGGCCTTGATCACCTTCAGACAGGTGCTGCTTTGCTTGCTAGCACTTAGCATTTGGAAAGGAATTCACTAGCATTCAGAAAGGAGATAGGTGGCCTGTATCCAATCAGGTGTTTCTACAGCTTTACCTTTCCTTTAAGACTGAGAGAGCTTCTTCTCTATTTTTATCTTTTACTGTGGTATCAACTTTACAAAGAGAGCAAACAAGATGGGCCTTTGTAACTTGGTGACTGTTTATGTGTTATGCATCAAGAGCCATTGTATAAACAGCCAGAGGCAGGGTAGCTTAGAAAAAGCTAAACTTTTTCTCCCACTTTACACTGATGTTTTTAACACTGACCATGGTGTTAAAACTGATCTATGCTTCCTCATATTTGAAGTCAAATTGACATTCATCTTAAATCTTTCTGAATCATGAGTTACACCTACTGTAGGAGCTTAAAGTTGGTTGGGAGCTGAATAGATCACAGAACCTCTCTAGGATGAGTGCCCTGATCATCCTGGATTGAAGCTCCCTTTCACTTTGCTCTTTGAAAGAAAAAGCCAGCCAGCTATCATTCCCCTAAGGGACTTAAATAATGCAGAGTAAGGAGTAAGAAAACATTCTCAGGTGGCCTCAATCACATCCATAAGAAGGCAAGATTTCATATTCTTCCCCTTGGTTGTATTAGGAATTTATCTGTTGTGAGTCAAATCCTATGTTGAAAAAGACTTTGCAACATAACATAACTTGGTTTTGTGAATACTGAGCAGGACGCTGACATACGAAAAACAAGCGTGGCATCTCTATGCATCACAACATTGCAACCCTTTTCAACAGATCTGTTCTTCATTGAACATGTAGCATTGAGTGACTTGCAGATTCAGAAACAATGATTCAAACCCCTGTTAAGACAGGGGACGCTTGTCCTTTATAACACTTCAGATGATCAAGGTTATTATGACTGAAGTTGATATAGTTCAAATGTAACCTGGGCAAATGTCTAGCAGTTACCTTGTTTTGAGTTGTTTGCGATTGTGTTGATGTGATCAGGACTGCCAATACACAAGCTTGGGTACTCATATAAGTATAGGTACTAAGCTGCCATGTATACAGTTGGTTTCAGCAGCATCATAACAAAGCAGCCTACGAGGGTCCCATATGTGTTGCAATGGCGCCAGCAGGTGAGGGACCTAAAAATATTGCTGGTGCTGAGCACTTATCTCCAGAATGAATATGTGACTAAGATGATTGTTCTCTTTCAGTGAAATCTAAGGTATTCTGTGAAACCAAAATATGCAAGGGTTTGTGCTGTCTTCCAGATACCATCTTCTCCGGAAATAAATTAGTTTGGTATGAGCTGATAAGTGGGAAATAGTGGTAGAAATGGTTCTCAATGTGTACCTTCATATCTGCATAAAATGTAAAAGCAGACAAAATGTTTAGTTAGACTAATTTTTAGATGGCCATGAAAGGCAAAAGAAACTTTGCTTACTATCATATATTCTTTTGAATAAAAAGCTAGATCCCACATGCAAAAAAATCTGAAATGAAATTTGTATTCTTTGTCACTTTTATGTGGAAATGCTCACCTGAATTTGACATTGCATATGCCAGAATATTTTGTAACAGAACATCAATATGAAATGTTCAGTAATACATATCTAGGGCTTCAGCACAAATACTTAGTTGTCTTATTACAACTAAGCTAAACTATACATTATGTATATTTTGCATGTGTGAAAACCATTTTGACATTCTGAATAAATAAATTTGACATAGAAGAAAAAAATATGAGCCTATCTGCAAATGTTCTGAACACCTGAATGCTAGAGAACGTAGGTCAGAAAGGCATTAACAGTTCTCATTATTGCTTTGAGAGACAATTAAAATATTAAATGATTTGAACATGAAAGCAAGATTATTATGGGAGCCAGTGTAGAAGTATAAATTTAGGGATCCCAGCTACAGTAGAGGCAGCTCAGCCATTGTGAATACAAGGACATACGCTTGCTCTTTGTGTTAATCTGCTCTGTGTTTATATATGTATTTTTCAATTCTCAGGGGACATCAAAATGATAATGATTTCCTATTTCTGTAAACAGATGGAAATACCAACTTTCATGATGGCTGTTACTTGAAAAATAATTTAAAATATTTATAAAAATTACAGCTTTTAAAATCTTCTCACTGAAGGTACTTTCTCTTTTTGAGAAAGACTTTGACAATTAAAAACAAAAAGCATCAGATCCATGCCTACTATTGTTTAGTCCATAACAAAGACAACTGTGTATACCATTATTGTGAGTCTCTTTTATCTGAGCAACCTTGCTTAGTAAAATTGGACAATTTATCACTCCAGTGCCTGCAGCAGTGTGCACTACATGCAAGTGATTAGTTTGCCACTTCAGCCACCAGCTTTGATACAGCTCTGAGAAACTGGTAGTCTGAATGAAAAGGTCAGTGCAGAACTTAAACTCGGGTATCTGTTGGCCCCAGGGACAAATAATGGGCTCCAGTGTCTTTTGCCCTTCTCAGCTGAGAATGTTACTTGGTAACATCTGAAGGCTGTTCCTCAGCATGTACAAAGTTCTTGTGTACTCAAACATGGAAGGTGCAAGATACGTCAGGTGTGTGACATGTTCACGTGCCTTGTGAGATCAGTGCAGAAACAAAGGATGATTTTATCCATGATCACTTGGGTTGCTTGTCTTTCTCTCCTTTAACTGTTTGGACTAATGAGAAGAGCTGTCTGCAAGTAAAAGCTTAACACTGTAAAAAAAACTAATACGTGCATCTGGTTATGATTTCTACTCTTAATTTCAAAAACCCCAGGTATTTACTGGATCTGAAGACCATACTTCTTTGAGACCTGTAGCAGGCCTCTATGGAGGCCCACCATCAGGTTAGGTGGGCTAACTTGCACTTCCAGTGTTCTTTTTGTGAATACATAAACAAACAAATTAATTCTCCAAGGTTTTCACAACCGCTCAATTCAATTACACAATGCAATACAATGTACAATGTATAAATAACAGCAGTAACTTTAAGGATGCACTCAGCCTTATCTGAGCTGAATAAATTCTTCACAAGTCATTGCGTGTTTAGAAGCACAAGAAACAGTTCTAAGAGCCCTTTACTCTGAGGGAATATGAAAAAAATATCTGGAATAATAATTCTGCCTGCCTTTGAGAGGTAACAATGGAAAGTCTCCTTGACTCCAGTAGTACTGGTATTTAGATCTCATCTCTCCTCTCCTTTTCTTTCCCTCCCCCTCCTCTCATTTTCTTATTTATTTATTTTATGACATACTAAACAATAACTATTGTAACAAATTTCATTAGTCTCAAAGTTTCTGTGCTAGACATTGTACATAAAGTACTTGCTTTAACTGCAGATCTTTAATGTTTCTGTTTTTAATTTCATTACAGCAGGAAATTTCTTTTGAATTCTGCTCTTTAGAAAAAGGAAGTTTTAGGCCCTTGAAAACCCAATAAATTACTAAAACAGGGCAATTTATGATCTTCCATGCATCTCTGCAAAGAAAATTCTCCCTGCAGGTAGACTCAGTCTGTCTAAGATTCAAAGATATTAGAGGCAATTTTATGAAAGGGATCATTAATTATAAGCCATTAAATTTTAATAAGGAGGCTTCTTTTTCCTGATATCTTGCATGAGTCAAGATCAAAGTAACTCCCATATGTTGACCTAGTAAGCATGCTAACTGAGAAGATTAGCTTCTCTGTCCTTTTTAGCATCAGATAAATCACACAAGTGATGTGTTATAAGAGAGTGGCCACACTGGTGTCATAAGTGTAACCATACAACGTGGATAAATGATACTTTTCATTCGTGAGAGGGCAGAACTGGGTTCTGCCAGCTATGATTATGCATATTCATCACAGACAGAACTGACGTTCCTAATGCTTTATCAGAGGTGATCAAGACTCACACTTGGTAGACTCAGTTTGACTGCTGCGGATTGATAAGTTGCATGGTTGTACTCAGCCTTTTATAACATATGCACTGGTTTTCTAACATAGAACATAAGCCACAAACAATGTTCCAGTCTTTAATTAGCACAATTACAGTAATCCAAATTTGACTTTCTCTTCATTTGAAATTTCATATCTGCTTTTGTTCAAATGCGTCGTGGTTTTATGATTTTTTGGTTTTTGGTATTCCATATCATAACATCATGTGGGGCACTGGCAGTTTGACTGTTAATGCTCAAGTTCTGGGTACCTGCCCAGAAGAGAAGAAGAACTACATTCCCCAGGGGATTTTGCGGTCAGGGAGAGGAGATATAATTCCTGGCAAGGTCACCTGATTGCTCTTTCTCATCTGCTCTTCTTAGTCGGCTCTCCTCCTGTCTCCCTGCTGCTCAACTGGACTGCGCATCTCACCTCAGCATTGTGGTGAGGCCTATCCACCTTTCAGACACTCTCATTACATTTGATTTATTAGCTTCAATTCTAATTATATTGTATTATGGTGTGTTATCTTGCATTCCGATACTATATTTAGTAAATTAGTTTGTTTCTCCTCAGATTGTTGCCGCTGTTTTTAATTATTTTGGGGTCCCCTGTCCCTGCGGATTTTGTGAAATCCCTCACCCTGCTAGTTTCTTGAATTAATGTTGAGACCAGATAAGCTTCATGTCACTCTGCATCAATGTTTTCCCCTCTTCATTGTTCACTACTCTCTCCAACCTTAAATCATATGAAAACTTCATTAGTGATGACTTTATTTTATTCCAGGTCATTGATAAAAATGTTAAATAGAACTAAACCCACTGGAACCCGGCTAGAAATATATCCAGTCAACAATGATTAGTCATTTTCAATTACATTTGGAGAGCTATCAATTGGCCACTTTTTAATCTATGTAATTGGTGCTACATAATGAATTGTTCTAATTTCATAATCAAAAAAACATGAGTCACCAAGTCAAATGCCTCATAGGAGTTTCAGCATATTATATTCACACAATTACCTTTAGTAACTGAACTTCTAATCACATTACAGTATCAAGTCCACATTTCAAAGAACTTTCATTGATTTGCATTAATTATTGTATTGTATTAATTATACTATTGCTTTATTATATTTTATTTAAATCTTTGTCAATCTTTTCTGTTATTTTTCACAGGACAGTAAGTCTATTATTATTTACTTTAGACTTTCATTTATGATTTTTGATTTTTTGAATAGACAACATTCTATTGCCCAGGGAGCTCCTCTTTTGGCAACCAACTAAATTTACTGCATGCAAGTTTGTTTGCATGCAAAACCTGTTGATTTACCATAGATTAATGCCTGTATCTATGTTTTAACCAAATTACTTTTGAACTGGAAGTGTTTCATCGTCCTCTAGAGACTACATTGTGTTGCTTTTTCTAATCTATGAACAGATGTACATAATGAATTTCTACCTTTTTTGCTTTACTACTAATATTTTGTAGTACCATGCAACTATTATTATTAGGATTTCTTTTGTTAATGTATTTCAAAATGTCAGCTCTGTTATCCTTAATTCTACTGGTCCCAGATTTCCATTGTGTCCTTTTGATTCCTTTATCAATTTCCTTCTGTTCCTTGATCTTTATGCATACCCAGTTCATATCATCTCCTTTTTACCATGTGTTATATATAAAATCTGTACTTTGAAGCTCTTATATCCCACAAAGCACCTAATCCCTTGATACTAGTAAAAAACCCATAAGATTATGGAGAAGCAGGAACTTATCCATATTTAAAATTGCAATTCATTTCCACTGTGTGTGTCTGATTTTGTGCCTCATCTTCAAATGTAAGTTAAAAAAATATATATTTGCTTCATAGTGTCGTATGAGGTCTGCATCTGAGGTAGAATTTCCCACCAGATTTGAAGGAAATTAAACAAGTGGTTAATAAATTATGAGATCTTAAATGTGTATGTCTTCATCAGAATAATAATAGAAAAGAGTAAGATTAGTTTTTGCTGAGTAAAAAAAAAAAAAAGAGGAAAAGGAAGAGATAGAATATAGTTTGTAGGTTTTGCATGTATTCTGTCAGTGCACAACACTAATGTTCTGGTGAAGAAATGCTGATTTGTCCTGCTTTGCATTGACAGTGCACAAAGATGCACTAGTCGTCACTTTGGGACCTCTGCATGAGGTGAAGGAAACAAAAACACTAAAAGCAGCTCTTCAGGTTTCCATTTATTTTGAAAGGAATGAGTTCCTCAAATGGTGGTCTGGAAATAGGACCATGCAGGCTGAGATACAGGGCTGGGAAGGCAAACAGGGATGAAGGAGCTGACTCCTAGAGGCTGAAGAACATTCTACATTAGAATCCAACTGTACCACTTACCAGCCAGGGCAGCTGCTATCCTTCATAGGATGCAGAGGTGTCTACTGCATTTCAGTTGGTAATAAGGAGCAAGTGGAAGCAAGACCTTTAGATCCACTTTATCAACATCTGGAGGTGATTTTTTCAACAATGAACCTCCTAATAAAAGCATAAAATCATATCACACTAAAAGCAGAAATCAGCTCTTAGACAAGAAGTTCCTCATACTAGAACTTCCCCAGTTTGACCAGACTGGGCAGATCTTTTAGTTTAATTAGGATAAAGTGAATAGGTATTCCTCAGTTTACAATAGCTAGGAAGACCATCATATGGGAAGATGACATAGTCCACTGTACTTTCAAGGGAAGTGCTTAGACACAGTATTGTGTTCTCACCACTGTTTTCACTTTCCTCCTCCTTTATTCCCTTTCTACTAAACACTGTAAACTTTTTTGCAGAGAGCTTCAGTAAAACAGCTGAAGAAGATCTGTGCACCCTTACACCTGTATGTCCTATCCAAACCTACTCCTGTGAGGCTGCATACTCTGGAACCAAGCTTAGGTTTAAACCCAGATCTCCCAGTTTCTGAACTAGTACTGTAATAATTTTATTATACAAGAGGAAGACATATTTTTTTGGAAGAGTGGTTGTGATTGCTGATTTTGGGGTTGCTGATGTGCATTAGATGGGACCCACCATCTTGAAGGTCAAATCCAGCAAGGGACTAAGCCAGGTAAAACTCATCTGGTGAATTCTCCAGGCTTTGTAATGCCTAGATATTCAGATATGCCCAGAAGAAAAAAAAAAATTAAGTGTATTTTATGTCCTCACCATAACCATGCCTTGTGTGCCAGACACTTCTGTGGCTTCTGTGGACTTTTCTGGATCACCCTTTTCTTCTGGGACAAGGCACCCAAGCCTTTTGCTGAATTTGTCTTCTGTTGTCAATAGGACGTTGTCCCCCGGCTGTACTCAGAACTGACTCTGACAGAAAAGCTGCCAGCATTTGCTCAGCAAATGCTTCTGCTGAGCTCGCAGTAACTGGGTTCTCCAGAGTATTGCACAACTCTTCCCAAATGTAATAATTAGGATTCTTTGGACTAGTAGGACAAGCTGATTGCCATTAGCAGTGTCTTTTTCTCTCTGTTACCACATGTGCACTAGTGTTTGTTTTTGCTACTGTAAAAGTAAAGTAGGGTTGCATTTTCCTTCTTTTCCTCCTAATGTTCAGCTTGTCCCTGAACTTCTGATATCCTCTTCTGTTTCATAACAGGGCATACATGAAAGATCACAGATTCCAGTGTTCCACTTTAGAAAATTATTTTGAAAAAAAAAAGACTTCCTCCTTTCCTTGGTTTTATTATACCAGTAAAAAAAACAGTGATTTTACAGTGAAGGATATGATTCAAGCTACAGAACACCCAAGTTTTCATGACTCCCTGTGGTCTGTTTCTGTGAGCTGTGCTCTAGTCAAGCATGGAACTTCCTTCCCTTGGAAGTGAAAGAGTGAAGATGCTGCTGTATATTCTTTAGCTTCATTTGGATATACAGTGGAGGTACACAGCCCATTGTATAGAAAGGTTCCTTGGGAACAGGGCCTGCACCCGTTATTATAGGTGTAACCTTATAGTCTATACTTCCATGAGATCTTCATTCATACTCAGATCACATACGAACTAGACTAAAAGATATAATCTTTTAATCTAACTGACAGCATGGTGTACAATTCATCTCCACAGTAGCAGCATCCTGTTGTCAAGTTCTTTGTTTGGAAAACACTTAAAGGACTTTTGCTTTTAGATGAATTAATATGATATTGATCCCTGATTTTTCATACAGTTTGCTAAACTGATTGTTTTTCTTTGTCAGTGTTATTAGCAGCAATGAGGGAATTTATTACCTGCTGGCTATCTTGAGGTATTAGAAAGAGAAAACAGGTTATTCACACTTGTCTCTTGATAAACATAACATTATATTTGGTTGTATTTGTTCTGTTTTTCTCATAGAATGGCTTGGGTTGAAGGTCACCTCTTTTGACGCAGCCCAGAATACAGCTGGCCTTCTGAGCTGCAAATGCACACTGCTGGCTCATGACTAACTTTTCGTCAGGGCCTTCAAGTCCTTCTCAGCAGGGAAGGAGAAATTCTTCTCTCAAGAAATTCTTCTCCCAGTCCGTACATTCATCTGGGATTGCCTTGACTCAAGTTCAACACCTGGTATTTGTCCTTGTTGAACCTCAGTAGGTTCTTTTGGACCCACTGTTCAAGCTGGCCCGGGTCCCTTTGGATTGCATTCCTTACCTATCTTCTATCAACTGTGCCACTGATCTTGGTGTCATCAGCAAACTTGCTGAGGGTCCATTCAATCCCACTATCTATGTCATTTATAAAGATGTTGAAGAGCACTGATTCTAAGACGGAAACCTGAAGGACATCACTCGTAACCGGCCCCCAGCTGGACCTAGAGTCACTGACCACAACCCTCTGACTATGACCATCCAAATAATTCCTTATCAACCAAATAGTCCAGCCTTCAAATCCATATATTTCTAACTTAGAGATAAGAATGTGGCATGGGACTGGTTTTGTTTTTTTTTAATTGGAAAGTCCCACCCTCTTTATTAATGCATCTTCCCCATGAATCTTTCATGTAGTGAATGTGTTTTTTTTAATCAGGTGGTTTTGCAGAAAATTAAAAGAGAAATTGCTGTGAACTTCCTATTCTAATGAAACTGCAGTACTTCATTAAAATGAAATTTGAACATGCAAACAAGTAACTTTGGTCCCTTTTCAGAAGAGTGTTTCCTAGTGAGTTCTAGGGAAAATTCTCTAGATACTATCACAGAGAGCTCAGTAAGGGAATGTGTTTCATATACTGAAAGCAAAAAATTGATAGATTCAATAAGATGCAAATAAGTACAAAATAAACATTTTATAAAACTTGATGACATAGCTGATATTCTTCTCATACAAATATGTCTCAGAAAGCATCAAAATTAAAATGGAAGATTTCTGTCTTGTGGGCATTTAAATGTTGGTTTGATCTCTCCAAAACAATGATGAACTAGACTATAGCTTAATTACAATGTAAGTCTCAGGGTTTCCCTTTCGCCTTTTTCTGGTATATAAGCAGAAATAGACACAAAGACAGTGTAAGCTTATTATCTGCTCCTCCTTTTCTGTTCATGGAATGGAAGAAGTACTTCTAAGGAAAGAATGAACTGTATTAAATCAAAGTAAGCCTTGAAAACAGGCAAGAGAAAATACATCCCAAACAAGTCTGTTTTTCTGCGCTGACGGTGATAGCCTGCCATGATTAAGCTGGGCACAGATGACTCAGCTGCAGACACCTACTGTCAATGGAGGTTGATGTCCCACTTGTTTAGGGGAGGACAATACTGACAATTTCTCCAGGAAACCGGTGAATGTGCATGTATGTTCCGCTGTCAGTATATCTCACAGGTAGTTTCTGAAACCATTGGCTGAATTCTGTAACTAATTCCAACTTAGTTTGGTAAAGAACAGCGGTTGAAGGTTACATGTATTATCAAGTTGTGGAAAATAGTTATTATTTGGGGAATTTTTTCTTCAGAAGACTGGTGCTGTAAGTGTCAAGATTTGCTAATTGAATCTCCTATGAAAGACTTTTAGAGTCTGACAAGTAGGAAAACATACTGATCCACTCCTCTTCTGATTCTCATCTAGGACACTTTCCTGACCAATGCTCCCCTCCCCCCCTTCTACTGCTTGTTCTTCCTCTTTGACTACTGATATTGGTATGTAAGCAGTCCCATTGTTTGGAAATACTGAACTGTGACATAGGCAGAAAACTGAGGAGACACATAGTAATAATTTTAGACTATATTAGAAATATTGAAAGAGGTCAGAAATTAATGCACTTAAATTAATGACGTTCCAGTTAGACATCTGGTAAACATTTCTATCAGTAAAGTGGCAGATTGAGTTGCCTAGGGAGGCTGCAAGAGCTCCATTGATGGAAGTTTTTAGGAGCAGGTTGAACAAACCTCTGCCAGGTTCAGCGCACTTATCCTGTCCTAAGGAGTCCATTAAGTCTGTGTGAATTATGATCTCTACTCTTAGAACTTATACTGATGCCACAAGAGCGTTATGGTGTAAGACTCACAGCAGAAGGCAGTAAGAGGCTTATTAGGAGGTGCTGCTATCTTAGGCCTTGCTTTCTCCTCTTTGCTTTCTTGCTTGTCACCTTTCCCAGAGAAACATGGGAGAACTTTGCAGTCTCTGCAAGTTGGAGAGGAGGTAAGTACTTTGCACAGAAGGCAATACTTTTTGGTGTGTTACAAGTACATCTTCTTTGGTGTGTGACAAATAGTTTTCCTTCTTCTCTATTTGCTCTGGCTGCATCTAACTTAAGAAACTTGAGAAACTATGGGTTCCCCAAATCTGGATGCATATTCCAGCCATTGCTCAGGGCCAGGATGAGACCCTTTTACTTCTCTATCCCTTAGTCTAAGGTCAACAAGGAATAATGGATGTCCCAACTGATTTTTCTTCAGAAGACTGGATGCCTGCAGTGCCAAGAATGTGATATCCTTCAGTGGGTTTTCATTACTGTCCTCTGTTCCTGTCTGTCTCTACAAAGTGCTGAAACTTTGTTCCTTCTTCTTTTACTCTTTTCCTTTCCATTTGTATTCCTCATGGTTTTTATTCTGATATATTTCTTTGTCCCCTACTTCTTCCTCTTAGTTGCCTCCTCGTTTGCGGTTTATGTTTTTCTCTCTCTCTATATTCCCTGTCTTTGAATATCTTCCTTTACTTAGACCCAGCATGTGTCTTAGTTATGTTTCCTCATTCAAAACTAAATCACCTAATTTCAAGATAGACTAGTTCAGTGTAATTGAAATAAAGTAAGATCTATGCATACATATAGAGATGGGGTGGTTTACTGTTATGCATTACAATATTTAGTAAAAAATGTGCATTTGATTGAATTACATAAGACACTGCCTGTGTCTTTTTCCCTTTGGAGTCCACTATACTGCCTTTGTTAAAAATAGCAAATTTTGTTTTGTTAGGGATTTTTGTTTGTTTGTTTGTTTTTGGTTGTTACTCTTTTGAAACAGCTCAGTTCAAGTCATAAAGTTATTCTAGTTTTCTCCTGGGAAAAATTTATCTCTCAGACTGAAAGTAAGCAACATACTTAGGCAAGTATTTACCACTCTTTTAATGTCCCTGGCTATCCCTGAGACATTAACAACTGAACTGTAATGTACCTACCACCTTTACAGACCAAGCCTTTCTAAGTCTTTGATTTGTCTTTTTCCTCTCTGGCTTCCTTCTTTCTTCTTAGTGAGTCTTTGCAAAACTTAACTCTGCTTTTCCCAGTGTTTCACAGTGTTTCCATTACGGCATACTCTCTACTTTTCAACAATGCTGAAAATGAGTTAGATCCTAATATAATGAACTACTGTACAGATAATTCATTTCAATGCTTTATTCTCCTGAAATTGCTAGTATTCTTTGGGTAAGTAATGTCTTGCCATAGGCGTGCAAGCTCCAGATGTTTCCTGTCCTTATTCTGACCGTCAGTCACAAAGTATATTTGAACTTCCATGCATTTCAGAGAGACAAAATCAGCAGCTTTGAGTCCAAAGCCCAAAGATAATCTTTAAATCAGATTTTAAAGATACTTAAAGTAGATCACTTGAAAAAAACACTTGAATTGTGTTGGTGTACTAGCTAGGAGATGGAGTAATCAGGTACCTATGAGATTATGAGAACTGTGCTGTTTGAAAGACTAGAGGTGCTGGTTTAGATAGAACTCTATTGAATTCCTATTGAAATACTATTGAAGTTAATGGTAGGGGATTCTTTGTAAGAGATATTAGCATCTTTAAACTGTTTTTTACATTTTTACCTTTAAACAATATATACTTTGTAATATTATTATCCACATCACAGATAGATAGTAACTGACACTTAAGACCAATTTTAAGACCCATTTCTTACACTGATAGTTTGATGGGAGTCTTCACAGAGAGGTCAACCAGCTCTGAATTACCACACAGTTGCTAACAAGCAAAAACCATTTTGTTTAATTTTGGATTATTTTATTATTAATGAAAACTATATGAGAGGATGGAAAAGGCTTACTGTAAGTTAATTTGTGCAGCTCAAATCACTAAGCCTAAAGTTTGTTATTTTTGTATTTTTACCATTAAAACGAATAAGAGATTTACTAGGCATGAAATTAGTATTTCATAATCAGAACTTAGATACCTCAGGCTGTCTTTATTGCAAAATGTTCTACTCCATTGTGCTGGAGTAAATTATTTCACAGTGTAAAAAGATAGTGACATACAGATGTGCACATAAATACGCATACATTTGTATAACCTTTATTTAATAAATGCATATGTAACTCAGGGACTAATTAGAAAACAAACAAAGGTAAACATAGATTAAGAGAGCAAGGTAAAGTGGTCAGCCATCACAGAACCTGCAATAACTAGAGGAGTAAATTAAATACTGTGTAACTTGGGGATACTTATGAAACCATCAGTGGGGAGGAAGATGATGATGTCACATCTAGCAGAGGGCAGAAGTCTCATGCAAAGTTGGATGAGATCCAGTTTGTGCTGTAGATTTATGCAGTTAATTTTATCTCTTGACTGCATTCAGATGAGCATTTCTCCTCAGCATACACCAAGAAAATTGCTGCGTTATAGCTGTGTTAATGGTAATCAGCATGCTAATGAGCACCAGAAGGTCGTTACAGAAAAGAGAGGTTCAAAGATGTATAACGTAGAGAAGAAGATGAAGTAAGTCCTAGGGGAATGCAAGTGTCTTGTTTGTAGGTCATAGATTATTTGTTTTGGTCATTGTAGAGCACAGGCAGTTTAATTTAAGAGTAGAAAAAGATTAAGCTTTTTGAATTTTAGAAGTAGCATCACTTAATTAAATATATGTCTATGAAGTAGACAGCAAACAGTACTGAATTGCTTTTATTCTGTTCTAATGTGTTCCTTGATAGATACTGTAAAAGTGTAGTTTATGTCTTCCATAATACAAATCTAACACTTATTTATTCTTAATATCAAATCAGAATTAAACTACAGCATTTTGTGTTTTTCTAGTGATGTAGAGTAAAAGAGGAAAGGTTTTGCAGCAATGAAATCAGAGTAAGTATGTCAAAACATAAAGTGAACAAACAAAGAGAGTAAAAGCAGAGGAAAAGAAAATTATATCAGTGTGTTAGAGATAACCGTAAGTAAGATAGAAGAAATCATACAAAATAGAGTTAAAAAATTATAAAAATCACAGGTAGCTAAACTGTTAAATTGTCCTGTTTAATTTCAGTTTCTGTTTCTCCTTCAGAAGTCTAATCTGCTCTCTGATACTCAGAAAAGCACACATATATACATTTGAATAGTTTTCTTAGACAGAAACTGAATAAGGACTACATACATTTTAGAGGAAGCCCTAGGGAAGGGGGAGACAGAAATAGTGAGAGAAGAGGTTTTGGACTTAGATCTTCAAAGAAACAAACCTCACACATTAACAGCTAGCTAAAGTAGGTGGATTTGAAAGAACAGCATATCATGGCTTCAACAGGGAAAACAGGAACACAGATTTTGAAAGGACATCTGCATTTAGGTGATTGAACATGGCATATTGAGCTTTTCTGAAACTCCAGAGTTTCAGAAGATTTTAAGCTAGAGTTTAAACGAGATTAAACAGTAAAGAAAATGCCAGTCCAAACTCCTTTACCTTTGTCCCTTCAGTAATGGTTCTTAGAAGGAAAACTAATTTTATGAAAAACTACACATAAGGAAAACTGTCCACACGACCTATACACACCCATAAGCACTTGAGACTGCCTTTACTTCATGTGTCACTGGTCTAATGCTTTTCACTGAGGAACTTGGTCTTTTGTAGCAGCCTTTCTGTTGCCTTTATTCATCTTATCTTCAAAATAAGATTATTAATTAATCACGAAACAACCCTATCTCAAGTATTTGACAGTAAAAAGCTGTCAAAAATTTCTGTTACAGAGATCAAGCAAGCTGTAATAGTAAGCTACAAACCAATCTGTTCAGTGTCTGCATCTCTATCTCCCAGTGTCTAAAACTCATCTAACAAAAAGGTTTCAATTTCTTACAAGCGTCATGTGGGCGAGTTGTTATTTTTTTCTTTTAATGCTCTAGGATAATTTTAATTATTCTTAAAAGGGGGGATGGTTTTAAACTAAGATGGGAGGTTTAGGTTAGATATTAGGAATAAGTTTTTCACTCAGAGGGTGGTAACGCACTGGAACAGGTTGCCCAAGGAGGCTGTGGATGCCCCATCATTGGAGGCATTCAAGGCCAGGCTGGATGTGGCTCTGGGCAGCCTGGTCTGGTGGTTGGCAACCCTGCCTGTAGCAGGGGGGGATGAAACTAGATGATCATTGTGGTCTTTTTCAATCCAGGACATTCTGTGATTCTATGATTCTTCTAAAAATTGGTATAGCCTTCCTGTGGCAATCATTGTCACAGGCTAAAGGTGCACGTCAGCATGGTTTTACCATTTAAAAAATCTAATCTAATGTGATTGTTCAGTCCTCTTTATAGTAACTAGAGAGGAGCTGGTAATTCCAGGAACTGGATTCACCATAAAGTAGACACAGAGGACACAAAACTTTGTAAAGAGAACCAGAGCTGTTTGAAATGCTCTTTGGCCTTGAGTTGCCTGCACAAGGCTGGTTAAGGAGGAGCTAAGGGAAACCCAGCCTCTAGCACTATATAACACTACATATTACTACATATTATTATACTTAATAAACTAGGCATAATTATAGCACCTTGTCTAATAATGACATTATTATAGATCAAATACATATCTTCAACAGAAATGCTCGTCTATACTGCAGATTGTATAGTGAAACTTTTTCTTGCTTTTTTCAGATAGTTTTGTTGCAAGATAGTTTGAACAGACTCTTGAAGGCACAAAGTAATGTGTGTATGGTATTACCAAATTCAGCTTTCAAGTTTTGTGGAAACTTGTCTTAGAAAGAAATACGGTTATGTGTAAAATAGGAAGAGTGCTATTTCTTCCTCTAAATATGACCTCTAAGGACAAATGCACAAACACTTCAGGGCATATCTTCTATATGCTAGGGAAGTGTGAACTGAAAGAAGAAAATAAAATTATGTGCCCATTTCAACATTTGTTTGCCTTTTGCTATTTGTATTTCACCTTTCAGATAAAATAATGAAGTTCGTCAGCTAATATTAACTGATAAAAACAATCATGTTTTTATCATCTGAATAAAAACATGATAAAAACAATCATGTTTTTATCATCATTCAGATCATACATGATCTGAATCATGTATGTGTGCAAGCCCGGCATGGGCAAAAACTAACATAATAGAACAATAAGAATTGAGAAAACACCACAAAATTTGGCTCCAAATTGGAAGACCTTTAAGATCCTTAATCTAACAAATAGTACCAGGTATCCTCTTGTGTTTTGGTTCCAGGTTCTTATGGTCTAGAAATACAGTGTACCCAATTTTTTTATCTAATTTCCCCAGGAGTTCCAGGGGCATCAAAGCCTTTATTTCAAAGAGCATAATGTTCTAGTTTACTGCAAATCCAAGAAAATAAAACATAACCAACAGCATTTTCTCCTTTCTTATTCATTCTTTGTGGTGAAGCTGAGTGCAATGCCCTTTTTTTTTTTTTTTTTTTTTTTTTTTTTTACAATATTTATAGATATAGAGAGAAAATCAGTTACTTTCTCACAGGTTCAGGGAACAGTTAAATTAAAATGGTTAAAGATAATTTGTTGATCTTTTTAGATAGTATTTATATACTGGGAGTATCACCTCAAATAATTTATTTTAGCATAATGTAATTCTACAGAATATTGTTTTAGTCACAAAGAAATGCTATAGGAGGAAGCATATTGTATAAAGTATTGCTTATGGTGTAATTTTAATTCAGAAATATCTTGCTAAGAGGGCTTATTTAAATAGCTTCTATCTGAGATGAATATTTAGAAAAAAAATCCTACAGGATGATTTATAGAAAAATTATATGAACAGAATGAAGGACAGAAGAATTTTATTAGAAAAGAGACTCATTTCCACAAAATATAAATTACACCTTTTAGAAAATATATTGAATTTTATTAATATTCTGTAGACAGCCTGCAGTGTTAATCTCCACCCCTACCTTTAAGATTTTCATTATAAGTTACAAGGTGTATTTACCCTTTAACCAAATAATTCTTGAGTAGTTCAATACAGACTTGACTGTAGTTTACATATCTTACAAAATATTTTTCTCTTAGAAGCAAAGATTATTTTATGGCAATTTTCTATCTGAAAGGTTGTGTTGGGTGGAATATTTATATGTATATAAACATATGTTTATGCAGTTATACATATATATGTACACTTATGTAAATATATGCAATATATATAGGCATTGAACTTATACATATTTCATGTTTCCATTGTAAGTATAAACTTTACTATTTGTACGCTGTACACAAGTTATTGATCTTTACCACTTGTGTATACATTTTCTGATCTCAGTTACCTAACTAGCCTGGCTGAAAATGAATTCATCTCTACCTATTAGCGAGTCAGTATAAAGAGAAACTTTCATTCAGTAGGGAAATTTGGATAATCAATACATTTGTTTACTATTATTTCCAATTCTTATTTTTTCACAAGACTCCTCCATTCTCTGAAGCTCAAGAAATGTATCACAGTTGTTTTTTTTCAGTGGATTGGGCTCTTCTCTGCATTTCTGCATTTTCTCTTCTCTGGATTTCTGCACCAGCCATTCCAGAAATATGACCATGAGTTGTCCGCAAGAAGAAAAAGAGATTAGGAACCTCCAATAATACATCTTAGGAGTAATTTTCTTACAAAAAGTTTTGTGGTCTACACCTATATGAGTTGTAGAAAATAGTGCCAATTATGCAGAAATTAGAAGCTTTACATTTTTGAGTAGAAAATATATCTTCCTTCTTAAAATTCTAATGTATAAGCAGTTTTATTTTGTCTAAATAATATATTTGGACTTGCCTAGTAAAATCTTTATCTGAAAAATACGAGATAAATATACTTGGAAAGTTGCTAAATATATCATAATGACTTGCATAAATTATTTTCCTGCCCTCTTCAAAACACACTTTTCATAACATACAAAATCAACCCATTATATCAAAAATTTACAGTGATTTTCTGTACTTTACAACTTGCTTCTTACTCATCAGAACTTCTTTATCCATTGACTTAGAAGAAAATTGTTTTTTCTGTATGCTGTTAGCCACAAATGTATGACTGGGTTAGTCATAAATGTAAGACTAACTTACTATTACTCCTAAAAAGAGAATCCATGAAATTAAACATAATTTCTTAAATAGCACTGTTTATTGTACAGTGGGGATCTGATTCTGGATGCAATGCTCGATAAAGTCAGATATACTTAAGGGAGATCTGCAGACAAAACGCCACTAGGGAACTGTCTTTTCCCAGACCATGATCTGCTTGGAGATCTCAATTAGTCCTGAGGAAAAATGTAGTTGCTTTGGATGTTGACCTACATGTTTGTTATGGTTTGATCTGAAGATGGCTATCATCACAGATCTGTAAGCAATGTCAAATGCAGTTGAGGGATTTTATTCCACTCCCCATGGAAGTTAGCTCTATACCACACAAAGACTGCAATTTTTCCCGATGTATTCTCCTTGTATTGCAATTCCATGGCTATTGGGATTGTTGACAACTAACAGTGCACACAGCCTTTGTCTGCAGTAAAACCAACAAGCTGATACCTCATTTTCTAAACTCATATATCTAGTATTTCCAACTTTTAAGGCCTGAAACAGGGTCTAGTCACTATAGTGAGAGACAGACACCTCCCTAAAACAAGTAAGTGACTTCTCATTTCTTACAAGGGATTTCATGTCTTACAGAATTTCGCTTTGTTAGTGTGGAACATGCCAGCATCAAACTATTCAATCTAAGTGTATTCACAAGCAGTGAATGACAAGGAATATATTTTTTGTTTTGCTTTCAGATGAATGTTTTACTCATTGCTAAGAGCAAAGCTAGGAAAGATATACTGCAGTGTTAAAGAGCCTTCAGTATTATTTGTGAACATTTGTTCCTGTTTCAGCATTTTATAAACTCTTGGAAAGCTGCAGAATGAATTCCTGGCTTAGACCTCCTTGATTTTGTTTGAGAACCCCCTAGCAGTGCAACAAACTCTACTAACCTAAACCAAAGGAAGAAAGCAAGAGTTATAAAGATTTATTAGCAAATTGACTCATGAGCTAGATGGTTGAAGCCAAGATTGCTTTTGGGCAAGACATCTAGGACAATTAATGGAAACCATAGGGGTGAAAGAAAGGGAGTTAGGTAAACAATATGGTCAAGAGCTGGAGGCAGAAGAAAGATTGGCAAATCAAGGAGAAAGAGCAACTAGTAGGGGTAGAAGGGAGGGTTGGGGGGGGGGGCAGAGCATCTCAGAAGGTGCTAGCATACCTTGGAGAGCTAAATCTGGACAGGAAAAACCACAGATATGAGAAAATGAAGATGGGACAAGAGAACCTGGCACCACTAACTGGTTGACAATCTGAAAAGATGAAGTAGAAGGAGTAAGAGAAGGAGGAAAGAAGTCAGAATGGTGTAACCAGTAAGCTGATCATTCACAAATTCAGTCAAATGTCACTCTGCTTAGAAAATAGAATGAGACAAAATGACTAAATATTAAGAACAGCAGGCATTAGGCATAATACATTATTGGATACTTTAATCAAATGTCTCATTTTAAAATGTCCATACAATCAGAGGATGATTTCAAATACAATTAAACACATATTTCTAAAGTATGCCACAGTGTAAGAGTGAACAACATAAGAAAAGCCACTAGGAAAATCAGAATTCTATCTTCTGAGCAGTAGAAAAGAAAAAACACTAAAAGAGCTCTTCACTAACTGAGCAGTATTGCACTATGCACAAAATGAAGCTGGGCTTCTTGGAAAAAGTAGTAGGTGATCATACCCTTATATCATACTTCTTAATAAATATGTACAAAAGGATTAAATGAAATAGGACAGGTCAAGACTTTTCAGGTCTTTGATAATTACTGAATTTTTGTGTTATTTATAATAAGGAAGATGTCTTGCATAATTATTCTTTACTTTTTAACAGTGGTAATCTTGAGCCCCACCCATGGCTCTTGTCCCAAACGGAACAAACAAACTGTAAACAAAATTTAAAAAGAGACCTTGTGTTCCACTCCTCCCCTGACTTATTCCATACTTAAGTCAGAAAAAAAAGATCTATATACAAGAGGGAAAACACACAACTTATCCTTCATTAAATTAAATGCATGGTTTTAATTCATGCATCTTGTGTTAGAATATGTTTGGGTCAGCACATACCAAAGGGAGGTTACAAACCAAAAGACAGATGAGGAATGAAGCAAAGACTAAAACTGAAGAAAAAAATATACAGTACAAATACTGATTCATGGAAAAAAGCAATAGAATTGTTCTGGAAATTTGAATGTTCAAGATAGACAAGCCCTCAGGCAAGGCTGACTTGCATAATTGACCTTTGCTTGATTTGGCAGATATAGAAACTCACTGTGACAATGCTAAACATAACAGTTTTACTTGGCTAAGTTATTCTTCAGCAGTCACTCTGGTACAGTGAAATGGGCGAAACAAGATTTCCTTCTGCCTCCAGTGAGCATGTTTTGGTTACTAGTTAGCATTTCTTTTGTCTTCTGAGGCATGGAAATGAATGTTGTTGATTTTAGCAAGTGAGGATACTCTGTGTGTCTCCTGCCAAATTCCTGTAAAGTACATGTTAGCATTACCAAAAGACCAAAGGAAAACAAGATTTATTTTGTCAAAAAAAGTCATTTAGTGCAATCTAATTTGAAGAAGTTCTTTACTATACTTCAGAACTGACAGTTTTTCATCATGTCATGAATATTTTTATTAGGTGATTGAAATAAGTTGAATGCAGCTTCTTCATTAATCATGTCTATGTGGTCAGAATAACCTTTATGTTCCTTCATTCTTTCATTCTTTTATCTAGATTTTGCAAGGAAGTTGGGGATTACATTGATTTTGCTCCAATCCTTGTGTAGATAAAAAGGGTTACAAGGTTGAAAATGGACTGTAATTTTAAATTATATGGCCTGTATCTTCTGAGATTAAACTAGTGATAAAGATAAGCCAGTTAGATACTTGTTTAGTTATTTACCCTAAATAGCCTCATGATAATTGTTAAAGTTCTTCTTGAAAATATTCTGACACTACATCTGCATCTAAGAAGAAGAAAGATACATCTCTACCACCACTTTCTACTAATCAGCAAGTAAACTTTTAAAATATCTGACACAGTCCATACTGACAATAGTTTCCTTATCTGATGTGATAGAAACAGATCAGGAGATTGTTTATGAAGAAATCATCGTCTGTTTTCTCCTCAGCTATGTAACTTTCACATGCATTTGTAGACGAAACGCACTTATGAGTTATTTCATAATATGCATTATATACCTATCTGATAGTTATCATTATTGCATCATAGGAATCTTAACACTGTCAAGGAGTAACTTGACAAATATCTTGCAAAGTGCTGTTTGTATTCGTTAATATAAGAACAGTTTATACTGAAAGCTTTTCACTATCTAGTTAATAATTTCAAGTCCAAATATGCTACTTAGCTTATTGTTCTTTTTAACTCTAAGGAGTTATGATATGTTTATTTCATTCTTATGTCCAAGTTCTAGATACTCTCATATCTGCAAAAGGTTTAATCAATACTTTCAATAGGACTCTAAAATGTAATACTACTTGTCATACTACTACAGCATAAAGATAAAATATCTCAAAATAATGTACAACTCTATCTTCTACTTCTCCCAGATTTTCCTCACATTTAGCAAAGAATTAAATGTGTTGAATGCTAATTGTAACATTTTACTTTTTGTTTTGGCCCCAGTGGAATTTAAAGCCCAGTTCTGAGCTCTGGGCCCAAGGTGATATCCACTACTAGCTGCAGAAAGCTCAGACTACTAAGTTCTGGCAGGAATTCTTTGTGCTAGGCCATTTATAAGGTGGAATAAAAATAGCTGAAGTGGTTTTGCTCCTGCTGTTCTGCCCAGTTGCTGTTCTTTTGTATTACACGAATACATGAACGGCATAATAAGCTAACCTTCTGAAAACAGAATTTTAGGGTTGTTTAAAACAAATGCTTTTTTTACAGCCAAAACACAAATCCTACATTGTTTTTTTATGCTATGTATCATTCAAGTCATGATCTAGGAAAAAAAAAATCCATATTGATATTTCTCAGAAATTTGCAGGTGTTCATTTTGATAGTAGTATAGTAAAAGAAAAAGAAATCAATGCTGAAAATGTTTAAAAATTTGACACACCTTTATTCTCAGAATTTATTGCATCTGGCATTCAAGTTATTCTCTCTTTCAAGGTATTTTTTCCCCTTTATTTTGAAATACCCATGGAATAACACTTAGGGCTTGATTTAATTTTCTAAACATAGTTATCTCTGGCTATTCAAGACATACAAAGTTACCTCCGTGTAGTTGACATGCCTGGTACAGAGCAGGCAATGAATACGCAGATAGCGGAGAGAACCAGGCAGCTGCGCACGCTGCGGCTGAGCTGGCAGAGCAGCAGGCGGCCGGGCTGGAGTGCCAGGCTGTGCTGGAGCATCTGGCGGCCGTGCCGGGGGCTGAGGCCGTGGTGGCGGAGCTGCAGGCGCAGCCCGGGGCAGACGCCGTGCTGGAGCAGCCGGTGGCTGAAGCCATGGAGTGATGCCACCGTGTTTGTAATTGATTAAAAGTGGGTGAGGAGACTAGAGACTTTCTTCTAACTTTCCAACCAGTTGCTGGCTGCGAGATTCCGCTGTGTAGCCAGGAGGGTTTGGAATTGTCTGAAGCAGGGAAAAGCTATGTATTTTATATCCCCCTGGTACAGGGGGATTCTGAATCTTAACAAGTGGAAGATGGAGACTCGTATATTGACACAACTGAATCAGGCCTGAGGAATCATAAATAAGGTTGTAGTTAAGACCTTTGTATTTTGGAGTCGGGATGTGGATGAACATATATCAGCTAAGTATAGAGATCTAGTCACCGTTGATGAATTCTGAAGAGAGCATGCAGAGCTACTTCATGGTGAGTCGAATAGTATTTCAGAGTCCACTGACAGTCTTGTTTTGGGATTCAGTTCTGTTGCCTTCACATAGAAACTTGCTGTCAGAAATGTCCCAAGGCATGGCATTCAGATGCTACTCCAGGAAATTACAAGCCTGCCAGAAACTGGCTTCATAATTGCCCCGTCTTTAAACACCTATGTTTGGACAACTGAATCAAACTGAATCTCAAATATTGTGGCAAAAGACTGAATTGCACCAATAAGTGGATGGAACAATGTTTATGACACAGGCGACAGAATGCCTAACTAGTCTGAATAACATTATTCACATAGCAGGAATGAGGTCTCAGAACACACGCCTAAGACAGGAGAAGGAATATTGAAAGGTTGCCCTACCTCACAGAGTGCCAGCATTTAACTAATCTTTCCTTCCTATTCCTGCCTTGTGCACAAGAAGAGCAATCTCCTTTCAATAAAATCCTATTGAAAATACATCTAAAGCAAATAATCCCAATTATTTCAAAAGATGCAATCTATGATACTCAGCTGGAGTCCTTGGTTGGAAAGTAATGCAGGTCTTGAAGAATGCAATATTTTTGTATATCTTAACGATATGCCGTAACTACAATGAGAGCTAGACCTGAATAAGGTGAAGGACTATCATCGCTTCCCACTAGCCACCAAGACCTCAACTATGGGGACAGGGGAAGAACTCCCCTAGCTAAGGCTGACATTCAGTAAATCCCTTGTCATCAACTTCTACTTGGTAGGAATTATGCTAAGGATACTTTTTGGTATGAATTATGCTAAGGATACTTTTTGGAATTATGGGTAGAAATTATGCTAAGGATACTTTTTGGTAAATACCATGATTTCATTTTGAAAGTGTTTGTTAGCCTCTGATGCTTAACGTTAAAGTTAACATAAAGCAAACTTCACTTTCCTTTGGCATAGGAACATTTTCCAGTGTGAACTTACTCTTTCTGGAAAAATGAATAATCAAATCAGTTCAGGTTATTGCAGACAAACTTTTACCTCCCTTCACAAAGACATTCACTCTCTTTTATCTCTTCTGAGGAATACCTCAACAGACATACCTAAGGATTGCATTTGTCTTTTTCATGGCCACTTCACCTTTGAGGCTCGTAGCTCCCTCAGATGAAATTCATCTCACACAGATATATCTAAGTAGTCAGCCCAGGGTTCCTTTATGGTCAATTCAGAGAAACGGGCACTAAGGAATCACTAATCTGGCCAAATATCTATTTCAGGATGACATGGACTATGCCATAAAAGTGCTTCCTATTTCTCCCAATTGACTGTAATGGCATACATCTGTCTTAGGTCAAATGAGTTTCTTTTCTTGCAGTCAGGGATTCAGTCTTTCATATCTTTGTCATAGTTAACCAGTAAGTGCCAGGAAAAAAAAATGTCTTTATGTATGTATGTTACTAAATTTAATGTTTTTTTTTGTTTTTTTTCCCCCCCCCCCTCTGGTTCTCATCTCAATGTCACCTCATTCTCCCTTTGTATCCCAGTTCATCTTCTTTGAATATATCCCTCAAATTTGTTTTACAAACAAATTTTTGTCCATGGCCTCTTATATTCATAGCTATGTCAAAAGTGAAGTTGTTAAGTGAGAACCCCAAAGCTGATCCTTGAAAAATACTAGGAGTAATTTGCTGAGAACAAAATGTTCCATATTAGGATGGAATAAGTAATTTCTATATCTACTTTTATATTCTTACATTAATTGACATGAAAGCATACTCCATTGTAAGAAGTGCTTTCTGAACTCCAGAGATATTAGACATGCACTGTTCGCCATAGTATATTTTCCAAAAAAACTTTTTCTCCACAGTATCCTCAGACACTCTCAAAACAAGTTTGGATAAGTTTGTCTACTCTTTCATCATTTTCTGAACAGTGACAGCTACCTGTATTCTGTCATGTTTCCATTATTCTGAATTTCCCAGCAGTTCATTTTATTCATATTATTGCGCTCCTTTCTTGTTTTATTATTTAATTTATTTCTCAAACCTACAGCTTTTTAAATAAAGAGTAGGGTCTGGGCTGCCTAATATGTTTGCCTAGCTTGTATCTTTCTTTCATTTATTAAACATGCATTTCATCTTCAGGAATATGCTTGCATCCTCTAAGTAGCAAAATAAGCAAGGCAATTATTTTGGAAGGCGTCCAAGTGCTCTCTGCCTAATTTCAATGTCCAAGGAACTTACTTTCTCTGTCTTCTCTGTATGTAGGGCAGGAAGAAGAATAGTGAAGATCCTCTATCCTTCCATCTCACAAATAATCTTTTTCACCATCTTGAGTCAATTAGAGGTCTAGTCCAAGAAGAATCTGACAATAATATTATTCTAATGCAGAGGCCATCTGGTGGATATGTCTTACCAGGAGCCTTTTTTGATAACATGATTTTGGAAAACAATACGTCCTCTGTTACTGAAGACAACAGACACAGATATTTCTGAAAAGTGTTCTGATAGTTAGTGCTGCTGATCTTTCATAACAAGGAATTCTCAGCCACGTGTCTGCTTTTTTTTTTGCAATTTTCAAATAATTCTCAGGTCTGCACACCTCTTTCTCACTCAGAATTATCATCATATATTCTCATAAGCTCTTCAATAAAGCTCTTTTTAAGTTAATGTCTGCTTCCCTGCTACATTCACAGTTTCTCCTTTGTCTTGTGTATCTAGCCAGTCTTCTTCCTTTTCAATAACTGCTTTCTCACTCATAACATGATCTGCAAAAAACTTATTCTTCGGGTCAGTTTCACTTCTGTTGGAGAATTTAAACTTTGTCCTTCTGCTCACATGGTTAGATGTAACTTTGTGACAACCTCCATATATACTTTTGTGTAACAGGTGTCAAATACTGGTTTGTTTTTGAAATCTTCTCTTGATTTTTATTTTTTTTTTTCAAACTCCACATGTAAATAATTTAC
Source organism: Lagopus leucura (assembly GCF_019238085.1). NCBI lineage: Eukaryota > Metazoa > Chordata > Aves > Galliformes > Phasianidae > Lagopus > Lagopus leucura. The sequence goes on from NW_024962262.1 coordinate 27,486,515, forward strand.
ATGAAGTTGTTACTTTTACTTCTGCCAGATCTGGCATCCATTTCTGTTTCTTCTCCCAGCCTTCTTTACTCCCATCCCTGCTATCTTCATGACTTTCTCTTATTACGTGACCTTTGAAGAGAAATGAAGGTATTTCACAAATATTTTCTTTGAGCTGCTATTGAAACTCTCCTATTTCATATTCTCTGTTAATTGAGACTGGTCTCATTTGGCTGATTTCAAATCAGTTGGACAATCACCAACCTTGGTGATTCTATGATTCTCTGATTCAAATGATGTAGTTGTCTGTTCCGGAGCTATATCTTTCAGCTCCTTCCTATTCAGTTGAGAGAAAGAGGCATTTTTAAATTTCTCCTTAAACTGCCTACACCCCACAAAGGTGGGATTCATTGCAGAATGAAACTCCAAATTAAAACATTCCTATAAGTTCTTTTTTAGGCTTGTCGGGTAAATGTTCAGTACTAAAGGATAGAAACCGGGAGTCCCCATTAGAAACTCAGGCCAAACCCTTTGTCGCACTTCCATCATAGACATGGATTACTCCTTGAAAATTATAAGCTGTAACTAAATCAAGTGATAAAACAAACAAATGTAGTCAATTTTAATTTAAGAAAATAAATATATATCCATACATATCCAGGAAAATTATGTAAATGCCAGCTGTTTGAAAATGTTCTTTCAAAAATTTTTGACAAAAAATATTTTCACACTTTTTCTCCAGAAAATTGTTTACATAAGTTTTTTTCTTTCCACATCTCTCTTGATGTGATATTTCCCTTGTCAAAAAAGAAAACCACTGTGCCTCATTGATTAAATGATTATCAACCATAGACTAAAAGAAATGGAAAAAAAAAGTGTAGCACATCAAAAAAAATTCCTCTCTCATCTGTGTGAAAATTATTTTCGTGTTGGAAATAATTTCAGAATTAAATACTGCAGCTTTCAGAAATTATATTTTGGTGCACTGAAGGCAAAAAAGAAAATGTATATATTTTTTTAAATAAATTATCGTGGAGAAAAAAAAACATTTACTGAAAAACATTCATATTGGAATGAAAATAAATTTATAAAATGAAACAATTAGAAATTCATGCTTTGCTCATTTTTTGTTTTTTTTTTATTTTTTTTTTAGGATGTGAAATAACTTTTTTTTTTTTTTTTTAATATGTTTAAGGTATAAATCCAAACATTTGACATTTTTTATTTAGATATCACTGGAAAGTATAGCTGTATCTGTATCCTTACACATTCCAGTGGCACTTGTTTGAGAAAGCATTGCTTGGTCTTGTTTAAATAATGATAAGTTCAATGAAGAATGCTTGAGCCAGTAAGCATCTCAGTTTGTACCCAGCATTATGTGAGAGATTAGTTCATAAGTTTTGAATGTGTGTCAGCTTTTTGTTGTATCAGGAGCAAGATGCTGAATACATTGCAAAACTGAACTCTGAATCAATTGCAAAATCTTCTTTCTGAATATAAATTGTTTTTGTATTTCTTTCACAAACATAATTTAATTTACGTTTGATCAGACAACCAAAAAGCATAGAAAGAAGTTTCATGGCTTTTGTGTAGCAAACTTTTTCATTATTTACTGAAAATTTCCTGATACAGTTGTGGTGAAAGTTCCTGCATAGTTTGCAAGTGTTTCTTTCTTACATGTAAAATGATTTTTAAAATATAGTAATTAAAATTCTTGTTTCTCAAGGACTACACTTACGTTCTCTCTCTAGACTTGATTTTTTTCTATAATGCTCAAAGTACTCTATTAAAAGAATGGGTAAAGATCTCAAAACTAAAAGACTGAACATCACTACTGCAGAAGTTGAAAGGTACAGAATATGAACAACCATTTCAGCTGGTCTAAATCTTCATCATGAGTTCCTCTGATTTATCCTTCCATTGGCCCTTCTAGGAAAGTACCTTTTTTTCCCTTTTGCCCCTTGTCTTCTATATTTCATTTCATGTGTCTATCGAGGCTATGAAAGATAAAGCTATCTGCTTTCTCCTGTAGTAAAGAACTATATGGAATCAGTTCACCTGTCTGTCACTCCTCATTAAATTCTTACCCTCTTCATTCACATTCTGATCTTTGCAAATGAACATTTGCTTAATAAATGTTCCCAAGACTAACAGTGCAGAGTGAAAATCCCACACAGCAGTAAATTATTAACTCAGTCACAGGGGGAGTGCCATATATGACTTTTCAGAATGAGTTATTATGTGGATCATCATGTAATTATGAATTTTTCAAGCCATGATAGAGGAAAATTGAATATTTAATATTTTATGGACATATTCTGCACTGAGGACATCTTTCAAAATTTTATGATAATTTTTGGAGTGAGCAAAGAGCAGAACAAAAGTTACAAAATAATTACAAAGTGGAATATTTAATCACCATGGACATTGTTGGTGATTTCTCAAATTGCATAATATAATCAAGGTCGTGAACTTTTAATCACGATGTATTCAAATGGAAAAAATATGTGCATTAAAATTAATCTACAAGTATGTTTTGATTGTTTAATAAGTGAGAATATGAGACTTCATACTTTATTGTATGATAGGTAGAATGATGTAAATATTCATAGCAAGATAATGGGCTGTCAAATATTCCTGAGTAGTCATGGATTGCCCCTGCATGGGGCATTCAGTAATACAGAAACATGAGCATAAACTGATGCTACTTGCTCCAGGAATGCTTGCTGGGTGCAGGGAATAGAAGGAAGAGAAATACAGGTGCCTAGGCGTATCAAATCTGAACACTGGGCTATTCACAGCATGCCCATGAGGATGGCAAAAACAACACAAGATCTGTGAGAGACCGGAGACCTCTTAAATCAGCAGCTCAATGCCAGGCAGGATTCCCTAAGGCATCTAAATAGTGTTAGTCTCCTTATGTTTAGCTTGAGAAGCCCAGAGAGAAAACTACAGAGTACATAGGTTGTACATGGCACAAGTTTGTAACTACTTTTTGGTTTATGAATATCTCCGAATGTCTAAAACAATACACTAAAATTCTATTTTATTTTATCTGTTAATAAATTTTAGATCTTTGACTCTTTTCCGGCAGAACTGCTCTCATGTGACACTTTTTCGCCCTTCTGACTGGATGAGGAGAGGTCCTGCAACATGCCAGGATGAGAAGAGCTACTCAAAAAAATAAATGAACGTGCTGGCCCACTTATTATTTGTTTACTTCTTACTTAAGAATTTCCAAGGTAATAAAATGTTTCTAATATCACACATCCATTTTGGGATGAATATAGACTTGTATGTACATTCACATGGCACGATTTATAATTTTTTGGTGGGATGTACCCTTGAGCATCTAACTGACCAATGCGTTCCCTTCTTTAAGGTCATCTCTTGACAACACTCAGAAGGAGATGCTTCTCGTATTTGAATCATTTCTTCATTTTTAAACAAAGCTATAAAGTGCCTAGGTGAAAAGAACAGCATTTTTTTAAGTTACAAATAAATCCAGAGTCATAAAATGCGTGAAACACCTAATGTCAAGTGCATGACTGCAATATATGATTAGGATGTTATTTCTTCTCTTTTTGCAAAAATATCACTGGTAAACCTCCTGACTCAAACCCTGCAATGGTGTCAACAACAAATAACATTTCTGGTGCAGGTAATTATATATTTTTTTAAATTTGTAATTACAATGGCTTACATAGTTTCAAATATGAACAATACCTTTTGTTGTTTCTTGTTTCAAATATGTGTTTAGGTTTCTGCATTCCATTAAATGACCACTCTCTTTTGACCATCAGAGACAAGTTAAATATATGAAGGATTCGGGAATGAGTGCATGTATATGTGTGACAACTAGTAGTATTTTGAAATAGTATACATTTGCTTAATATTCATCCAAGAAACTTTTTCATATTTCTGTTTATGAAATTAAGCCATCATGATTATGGTCAGAAAAGCACGTCATTCCCAGTACTGGATTTTCATTCCTTTTCCAGTGACACTTCCTGGGAACTTTTGCCTTTATATGAATCTACAGAATATCTTGCAGTCATCTCTGCAATTTGTTTGCAGAATTGCAGTGAGTTCAGGTTGTTCCAATGTCATTAGTCTTTGGCCCTGACAGTCAGTGGCAGGATCATTGGGTAGGTCACAGACAAATGCTCAGGTTCATTTTCCCTAATAGTAAGCTGTCAGTTGACCTAAGTTAATCAGAATGAATCTATAGGAGTAACCTATATTCAAAATCACAGAAAACAGTGAATTGCAGCCCGTGTAGGTCAAAAATATCCACAAATCTGCAGCCTTTTCCCACTTACCTCTTGCATGTCACAGTGTCTAGGACCAGGGTTCAGACACACTTGAATTCTTCAGTGAGATGAGGAAGCTTGCCAGCACATCTCCCTTTGCCATTCTGTATAGCAAATAGCCAAACTGTACTTTTTAGGATACCTACAGTGATAAAGCTTCTGCAACTTGTTCAAGAATGTAGACTTGATAAGCTTACTAACCTTGAATCTGCTCCTGATGAAATCAAAGCTGAAAACCTTTACTGGAAGTGTGAAATACTGTTACAAGGCCTATGAGCCAGGCTTAGAGCAAGAATCAAAGAAAATGATTAATTCTAAATTATAGAGTACCATGGAGTAATGTACAGAACAGTATAAAAACCTGATATTTTAAGTGGGTTCTGACAGAGAGTCACTTGCTAATAAAGAAAAAGATGGCCTAGTTTTGTAAGGCACAAAGCCTCAAAGCTTTATTTTTGGTTTTAAAAAACATTGCTCCCAACCAGTCTGCAGAACAAAGTCCTGGCTGACAAGGGACAAGCACAATACCCCCCACTACATCAGTGTTTTCTTTGAATAGTAAACAAAAGCCATATTAGCACTTCCATAGCACTTTATATGCTCAAAGGACTTCACTAACCATTACTGGCATAACTAGATGCTTCTTATATGCAAATGAATGCAGATATGAGTGTAGGCATTAAGAGGCAGAATATTAGAATACATTAGCAAACGGACAATAGGAAACAGCTGTTTTGACTGGCTGCTGAGCATCTGAGCAGGGAGGAGAGAGCAGAGAATCTAGTGCTCAGAATTATTGAAGGAATTGTGCTGATTGCCATCATGGCTTAGAAACTCAACACTTAATTAGCAATATAAATATTTAAAAAAATTAACATTTGATAAAACCACAATAACAGATTCCACTGTGGGAATGGGAAAGGATTAATTCACAATTGGCTGGACCGGAGGCACCCAGCCTTCATCCTCTTGCCTTACAACAACACACTCAGTGAGAATTAATACACACAATTCATGCCTTGTCATGTCTTACTACTTAATTATGAAATGTCTTTAGTGCTTTGGACATTACTAAGCCTTTTTGATTGGCTGTGACTGAATGTTTTAAAGTGGCTGCCACTTTAAAACTAACCGGTACATGCGTGGATAGGTTTGTCCCCCTCCTCACCATTTTCCTTCTTTCTATTCATGAATTCTATTTCATAACCGTAATAATATACTCCGGGCAGTGCATTTCTAGGGAATTATTGCATTTCTCAAGTGGGGAAAGTCTTTCAGCCTTATGCCTTGCAACACCTTTCTAGGCATGATATAATTGCCCAGAAATATACTATCTAGTATATAATAATCCTTACATGCCACTATTTCTTTTTCTCTACACCAACCCTAAAAGGCCTCAGCACATAAAGAGAAGTTGTCAAATGTGTTGCTTTTTTTTTTTTTTTTTGTTATTTCAAATGAGACTCTCGGATATATTTGTAAAGTGTGGACTGTTTCATCCACATATGATTTAAATGCAATAATTTACAAATATTAATCATTTAACATGATTCATCCTGTATAAAATGTAATGGACACATTCTCATGTCCCTTGACAATTCCAGAGCGCTGTCTGGAACAGTGTCTCTAAGGTGGCAGCAGCACAAGATGTTACACTTCATTTAATAAGAGCATCGAGCCACATGCAGTAATATAACAGAATGCTGCGATATTTTTGAAGTGAGATGCTACAATGATTGTTTATGAGAGCTCAAAAACAATCATTCTTGTAGAGCCTAAGACTCAAATCTTTGAGTCTAATGATCAAAGTACAAGGTGTGGTTTAAGGTAAATCCTGAAGTCAAAACTAACTTGAAGTAGCAAGAGAAAATAATTTAGGCATGAAAAATATCCTCAGATTTAAACAGGAAAAATTCTTCCAAGAAGTTTCTAGTCCCTCCAGCACAGAATTCTTAAGTACATACTCTTCTGCTTATAGATCAGCAAAATTGGTCTGAAATCTGATTCATCTTCATCTCTTCTGAGTTAATAATTTTTGATGTTATGACTCAGACTGCCGTGAATACCTTGTACTCCTATAATAATTTCCAACCAGATATCTCTAAATACTCGATCAATTCAAATGAGTCTGCCTTCTGGCAAAGTCCAAAAGGAAAGTCAATTTATAGAAACAAATTTATGGCAGTTTGCTAAGTTAGCATTTTTGATACCTGTAAATCTAAAATGGGAAACCTACTAGTAAAATATTCTTCCTGTGCTTCCATCCTGCCTTATTCTTGGAGGCGTGATCTTCCACTGTCTGAGCTGCTCCTTTTTTTTTTTCTAAAATCCTCTAATGTTACCAAGTATCTAAAACACCTCACCAACCTCACATGTCTTCAAACAATGAGCAGACAAAGACGACAGTTTCCCCTTTCTCTTAAGGAAACTGGTGTTGCACATTATCTGATAACTCCTGTGTGCCAAGGGCTGAAGTAGACCTAATCGTAGTGATCAACAGAATGGAGAATGACTGAGCAGAAAAACACGACTGTCCTTAGGAGCTTTAGTTCTTCCCCATCCTGATCTGGTCTTTCCCTGTCTATTACATCTGCACTGCAGAAGTGAAGCAATATTTCATGCAGTGCCTCTACTGAAATATCTGCTGCCAGAGATAGTGACTTCCTCTCTGTCAGAATGAGTTGATAAACAAAACGAAGGCTACAACTAGAAGTAAACATATTTCAGTGGCTGGAAAGCTCACACCATTCTGCCATCTATATGAAAGGTCAGTTAAAGCTCTGAAGAGGCTGCTCATTAAATAATTGGGGCAAGAACAAGTTGAAGATTTTAAATTTGAATGATGCTTAATGTCAAGTTTATAAATAAGTAACAAATTGGAGCTTCTTCAGTTTTGGTATACTTGCTGTAAACTAATATGGTCCTAGAGAAAATGAGGTAAGGCTGACAAGTATACAAGCCTGTATACCTGTATAAAGCAAGGGAGAATGAATTGGAAAGATAATTGGGATATAGTCTGTGAGAGATTCTTCTTCAGAGTGAATACTCAAGACCTCTAAAAAAATGTCAATATGCTGAAGTTTGGAGGTCACAATGGATCTGAGCCAAATCTTAAAATCCAGCACGCTTTTTAAAAGAGGAAAAAATTGAAAAAGGAAGTCATAATTAAATTCTAGAATGATGGTGGACTTAGGGAGACTGGAGTGTCCCACCACCCATGAGCACTAACCCAAAATCTTCTTTAGGTAATTATTTCTGTTCCATCTATCAGAAAAGAAAGACTTAGTCCTTAGTGGTGTCTTTTTTTTCCCTCATAGGCAATATTTTAGGCTCTGATACTTGAATTTCTTGGTATCCTTTGGGACCAGCTCCTGAGTGATTGGAGCATTAACAGCACTGCATTAAGATACCCCCATATCTGCCTGAGGGACATTAATCCAGGCTTCCTACCTGCTGAAGAATGCTCTCATCAGCAAACAGCAGTTATTCTGAGGCTGAAAGCTCTCAGTCTTCTTGTTAAGCCATTTCACTTTGTATAAAACAAACACTCCTTCATACAGAGAGGGAACCAATACTGCCTTCCACCTGAGTTTCCTAACCACTCAGCTACGCATCTATCTTCATCTACTTCCTGACAGAACTACACTCTCTGATATAGGACAGATAGCATTCTACAAGGCAGTTCTAACAGTGAAGCTGTCAGGGGAAAAAAACAGGAAAAAAAATCTTTCTCCACTGTGTGTGTGGAGAGGGCAAATGCTTAACTGGTCAGTTCTGCACTTTATGCAAGCAGACTCTCACTTTACGACTCCCAGAAGGACTTAAATAAGAGAATGAGAGAAGGGGGTCAATGCATCATAGTAATATTAGGCAGACGTACACATCCAACAGCATATATTTCTGGGTTTTCAGCACTTTTAGGATCTAGGTCTGAGTGTTATTGTTGCCCGTGTTTCCATAATGAATTTAGACACTGGAAAAGGAATATGTTTCCTTGAGAATTTGAAGCTGACTGTGGGCATTATAAACTCTAAAACAGTTTGAGAAGTGTTTGGATTGGCATCAGGTAGGTGACAAGTAGTAGCTCACCTTTGAATGTTATGTATATTGGGACTGGAGTACAACAGGTACATAGAAACATTTACTCTCTCATGAGTTCCAATTACATGATACTTAACTTTAGGATTATTTGATCATTTTCCTAAAATTCAATAAGCAGCCCTTGAACAAGATTATGATGGACATCTGGTTTCATACATAAGGTTTTTCTGACAGTGAGTATTAATTAAATCATGGAAGCCTAAAAAATGGCGGTAATAATGAGAAAATCAGGTATCAGGTCACAGTGGATTATTTTACCAGCAGAGAAGAAAGATCTGACAAATTAAAACAACTATTTTAAATATTACAGAAATATCTGTAAGCTACAGACCCTCCTCAATGATGCAAATTCCTTCCCTTTCTTTAGAATTAGACTGACTACATTTTGCTTTTGGTTATTATCATTATTATCAGCTTTTCACCTGAGAAAACAATGCATAATCAAAGTGACACATCACATAGAAGTTTAAATAATGACAAAATCAAAGATGAATATAGTTAAAGAAACTCTGAAGTTATAGTTTTTTCAAGAAAAAATAAATTACTAATTTTTTTGAAACCAATTGCACAGAAAATCAAGTCAAACTATTTATCAAACTGATTTTACTACTAAATGGAAGAGTTAAAAAACCCTGACAGTATAATTAATAGAATAAATCCACAAAATGTACAACATTTCATATCATTTGCAATATTTAAAGTTATGGATTCTCTCCATCCTTTTTTGTTTTTTTTTCCCAGGATGAACACCTATGTCTGCTTTTTCAGCAAGAAGTAGAAGTTTCAGGAGGTTGTCAATTTGAAGATATTCTCATCTTAATCATTACATCATTTGCTTTGTTCATTGCAATCCAGGTGACACCAAGGAATTGCATAAATAAGGAATACTGCCATGTAAGTATTAAAATGCAACACCTATTTTTACTCTGAACTGATAATGGGGCAGGAGTGATATGATAAGGAATGCAGTTTATTTCTGTTAAAGACAATTACTGTCAGTGTTAACACATACCTTTGCACTAACAGCATAGTTTATGTTTATCACAAGAGCTGTCATTCAACTGACAGATGGCTCGAGTAGCTGAACATAAAGCAACCACTGAAATTGTTCAGTGATTCCTAAACTACTTTAACAATGTATTCCAAATTCCCATCATTTTATGTGAAACCATAATTTACTCATCAGTGTCACTTCTTACATAGCCCCCCCACCACTCTAGTGTGAGCACTTCCCTATATTATCAAGCACGTATCTAAGATACATCATTTCTTTCTCTCTCTCTCTCCCTCTGCTTTCCACTCAGTGAACTGTTTAGAATTATTTTATTTCACCATTTGTCTATATCTCCGTGTATTTCTGAAAAATAAAAAATCTTTTCTGCTTTTCTTGCACCAGTATCTTAAATGTTTTCTTCCAGATAAAACTCTCTATCTGGCAGAAGGGCTACAGATGCACTGGTCTTTAAGCTTCTTTGTTGATTTCTCATTTCCCCAGCTGCTTTAAGAAGTGCATGGGCATGTGAAAAGCAATTGATAACATTTCCCCCAGACTAGCCAGACAGTCTTAACGGAAGACAGTTACTCTCAAGAAATGCCTGTAGCAAAGACTTTCTCGATTTTTTGTCCTAAAGCCCTTTCTCCTTCTTGTGCATGCCTACTCTTCTCACAATCCCTTATAGGTACATCATGGTCTCCTCAGATGAAGAAGCTGTAAGGAGCCGACACCTGGATTGCCAGCCCTTCCTGCTGTTCCCTCAGGCCATGCACACTGGCCTCTAGCCAGAAGCTGCCTCTCAGGATCACACTGCCTGCACATCTGTGTGCAGCCGCACAGTCCCTCTCCGTAACTGTGTCACCTGGGCCACTTCCATCCACTCTCCACTGATCTGTTTGATCAAGGGCTGTCTCTGAAACAAAGAACATGCAGGGAAAATGGGTTTGGTGCCTCTCTAATCAATGTGTGTGCATCTTGGAATGACTTTGAGAAGTCACACCTACTCCTCAGGTACCAGCACAGCATCTTGAGGCAAGGCACATGTCAGCAATGCACATTTTATTTCCAAAACTCTGATTGCAGACATAACCCATCTCTTCTTTCTATAGGTTTTCTAGTTTGTTCTGGGACAGAATTAATTTTTTCCATCATAGTGTCCAGTATGGTGCTATATTTTGTCTTTAGGAGAAAAAAAAAGTGTTGATAACACAGTGAAATATAAGTTGTTGCTATGCAGTGCTGTACAGAGCCAAGGGCATTTCAGTTTCTCATACTGTTCTGCTGGTGAGGGTGGTTGAAGGGGACACAAGGAGTTGAGAGGGAACAGCTGATCTAAACTGTCCAAAGGGATGCTCCATACCATATGACATCATTTGAAAAGAAACTGAGGAGTTGGCTGGGGGAGCAGCCTCTGCTTGAGGACTGGCTGAGCATGAGCTGGCAGGTGGTAAGCAATTGCAATCAAGTGCATCACTTGTTTTGTGTATGTAAGTGTATATATACATGCATACATATATATACATATCCTGAGAGAAGAGAAAGCCAAGAGAAACTCTTGCTCAGAAGACACCCACACAAAGAAATGCCCTCAGATTGCCTGTTGAATTACTCAAATCTATGCAAGCTTTCTTCAAAATATGACAGAAATCAGTAACTGACACAGCTAGGAAAAGAAAAATTGTGTTAATGGTGTGGGGGATGTACTCAGCAGGGTTCCATCTTCACTGTTCTGACAGGGCAACAGGCAACCCTGTGATAATCCCAAAATCGGTGTTGATGTGTGGATAAATTTGAACAATTTATCTATTAAATGTCCCATGTAACATAAGCTGATATTTTTAGAAGGTACCACTTTATTAAAGTTTTGGTAACAAATTTTCCAGAAAAAAATGAGTTATTTAGTATTGTTTGCTTCTTTTTAAATATATCTTTCTACGTCATATTAACTATGTAAATAATTTAAACCTAAAAACACTCAAATAATGGCTACTTAATGAAGTAGAGGTTCTTATCTAAGACTGAAATACAAAGGCCTATAGAGACATACACAAAAATAAGCCAGAAAAAAAACTAATTTTCCTTCACCATTCAGAATACAGTAATCAGCGTGTCTCCTTCTGAAAAAGAAACAAAGTCCTACATTTAATATCCTCACAGTCAAAGCCCTACAGATGTCATGCTTTCTTCCTGTGCACTCCATCAGCTAAAGACCATACAATTCAGCCAATGCAAACTTTTTACACAAAAGTGGGAGTCAATTCCTAAAGAGATATTCAGAAACATAAATGCTTGTGCATGCAATTCCATTAGATATTGCTTCATAACGCTAGGTAGGGCACTTCTAATCTCAATTGCTATGGGTAGTAGCAACAAGGGGGATTTTGTCAGAGAGAGTACGAACCTATAATTGTGTTTGGGATGTGAGGGAATGGTGGCTCTCTGCAGTCTTTTATTCCAAGATTTATTTTAAAGTTCTAAAAAAACTTGGCTGATTTACTACTATGCAGCTCGTGATACTGATTGTGACGCCAGTGTTGGCAAATTTAATCAACTAACATGGGCAGACTGGATCTCCCAGTGAAGGGCTTTGAAAGCATGTACTACTTTGACTGTATGGTAATTCAAGCTCCTCTTTAAGAACATGTACTTCTCTTTCTCTTATATATATATATATATATACATCTTATATAATATAAGGTACTTATATTTAGATATAAATTGGCTATTTCTCCTACAGAGGCTGGATGACCCAGAAATTAACTCTTAATCTTTCTTCTAGACGTGACTTTGACTGCACATAATATACTTGGGAAAAGTACTGACCTCATGTTATATAACTCTAAATTTAAAAAAAGGAATTATTTAGTTTTATTTACATCACAAGATGGGCAAACAAAATTTTCTCCTTATCATTCATTGAAGTATGACTTTGGTCAAGTCAGAAAGCTTTCTTGGCCTCTGTACACCCATATAGGCCATAATTTATGATAGAGGCTATGCCTAGGTCAAAAAGGTGTAATGAAAATAAATCACTATTGTAAGCCTTATGGGACAATGAAATAAGGGCAATTATATAACTGGAACTAAAGCACTATTTTTATTTAAAAATTTAAAGTTAATAATTATACTCTTATCATGTGCAGTAGCATGATTTTCACATGAATTCAAGGATCTATAGGCTGAAGTGAATGAACATTGCTGGACTGCTGCCATACTCAAAGATGAATTTACTTTCACTGACCCTTATATTTATTAAAGACATAACTGCCAAAGAAATGCAATCCATTTTTCTTCTTCTATTTTTAGATTAACATAAATTGCAACAAATTTGGTTTCCACTGACCATCTGTTCAAAAGTAATGCTTTTACTAATCTTGCGAACACTAGCATTCATGGCAATGTTTGAATAATTCAGATCTGCTTTACTTAAAAACAATTTATGAAGCTCCATAACTGTATGAGGTTATTACGAGCATATTGTAATACAGACTGTCTGACTTGAAGACCTAACCTGTTAAATGAGATCAGTAATGATAAAATAAAGTATATAAATAAAGTCTTAAATCTGCAGACATATAAAGCTATGGAGTTGCCGTGATGTTTTTCTCAATTAGGATACTTTCTTAAAGAAGGATTCCCTCAGTTGCAGAATTATTGGAAAAATTTTCTTCTAGTTAAAAAATCTGTATCAAGGGACAGCACAAAACACTAAAATACAAAGACTATCTGAGAAGAAAATTAACTTGTGAAAGCAGCATTCTAAAAAAAAAAAAAATCCTCCTGATTTGGTTTTACCGAACAATTTCTAAAAAAATTATTTTTATCCAATATACTGTCTGTAAAATCAATTTAAACTTTCATATGTGTGCATGCATGTTTGTATTATGATGAAAAATTTTAAGCTACTGACAAATATCTGCACAGCAAGACAGAAATAAGTTAAAAAAACTTTCTTGGATTTCTAGACGCGGACTCCAGCTTGTTACCAGATGAGTCATCACAAGGTAAAACTGTTAACCCTTTGCTGCTGAAGCTTTTGAACAGCCAGAAAAGATGCTATGAGCAAAAAGTTTGCAGAAATCAAAATAGATTTATAGAATATCAGTTCATAGCTATTGAGGGCAAAGAAACAATGAATAAAGCTGCTATAAGGGCATTCCCTTTTTCAGCTGTTTGCAAATGAAAGGCAAATATCTTGTTTTTCACATTGTGTCCTAAATATCTCTGTTTTATTTCCAACATAATTACCTAATTTATTTTTCCATTAAGTTTACAGTTTGTCCTGTATTCAAGCCTAAATTTTCATAGTACAGGTTTATAGGACAGATAAGCTTCTGCTCCTCCTATTTAGCCAGAGCTATAGGAAGTTCACAGAGTAAAACATTGCTAAGACCTTGACATCCGTACTATACATGTTTCAGGGGACATCCTCAGCCCTTCCTCAAAACTTGTTTTGTTTCATCCAAGAGAATGGAGGTCTTAAGTTTCACTAAATAGTAAGGATAATTTCTGTGATGATAACAAGGTATTCACCAACTTACATTTCTAAATTAATATTTTACCTTTGCTCTGTTTTATTGTGTATTTCATTAACAAAATTCATTGGAAATTTTATTCTTCACTTTGGAAGACTGCAAAGAGCAAATTTAGCCAATGTACTTTTCAGGGGGTGAAAAAATGAGGACATGAAAGCACATGTCAGTAGGAGAACTTGATGACATTTTAATGCTCTGCAGAAAACAGGCACAGTCCTTTTGAAAGAGTATGTATGAAAATTGTACATGATCAGTGCAACTATATAGTGACATCATCTAGTTTAACAGCGAAAGAAGCACCCTCCTGTATATGTTTGGGCACTCATCACACCCTCCAATACCACTTAGTCCACAGAACTGTACTGCAAAGTGAGTTAGGCTGTTAGAACAGAAAATGAAGGCCTGAAAAGTATTTATCCCTGCTTTTCTAGTGACAGAATATACTTACTGATAAGAACTGGAATAGGAATTGCAGAATTCGTCTTTACCTTAAGATCTCTCATCAGAAAATTAAACATCCCACCTTCTTTCTTGTCAGCCAATTTTATTCATGGTCATTGACAGAACGGAAAGCCAGAAGCTTTATTAGACTTGCAGACTGAAAAATTGGCTTATTTTAATTTGTCTTAAAGCCCAGAGCTGTCAGCAAGTGCCTCACTGTCTGAAGAGGTAGCCTTAGGACATCTTTTGTCTGGGCAGTTAGTAGGATGTGTGTGTAACAGGAAGAATTTATATATAGCTACAGACTTCACAGTTCAGTTTTTATCTTGGGTTATACAGATACTGTTCCTCAAGAAGATCTAAGAACTATATGCAATGTAAATCAGCATTCCTTAGTTGGGCAATCCATTCCTTACCTAAATTTGAGATGGAAAGATATTAGAGGTGTTAAGATTTATTTGGGTAAACACAGAACAAAAATTGTCATTTTAAAATTCTTCTTACTAGGCCCATTGAATATTGGTTAAAATATGGTAGTAACATTTAAAGGTTGCAAGCCCACTTCAGGCTCTAAATCCCTCATGGGTTTTCAGATGGGAACGCAGAGCAATCCTCTAACGATTGTTTATTTCCTGGATGGTTCTCAAGACATTTGTTACAAACTTCTTTACAATTTTTGTTTTTTGAAGTCAAAGTAACATTGTTTAGAAGACATGGGAGTGAAAGATATCTTTCAACTCATTCTGGAAAGATCTGTGATAAGAATGCTCTTCATTGACTTGAAGTTTGAAGAACCATGTCACTTCTCTGATATATTTGAAATTTGCTCCTTCCACCAAATGAATAAATCTGGAACAGACTGGAAGGAGTGGTCCTTGAGAGCAGCACTGTGGAGAGTCACCTGGGGGGCTTCAGAGATGAAAAGCTTAACATGAGCCAGCACTGTGCTCTTGTGGCTCAGAAGGCAAATGGTATCCTGGGCTCCATCAGGAGAGGGGTGGCCAGCAGGGATGGGGAAGAGATTGTCCCCCTCTACTCTGCTCTTGTGAGGCCCCATCTGGAATACTGTGTCCAGGTCTGGAGCCCCAGTACAAGGAAGACAGAGAGCTGTTGGAGAGGGTCCAGAAGAGGGCCACAAAGATTATCAGGGGACTGGAGCACCTCCACTACAAAGACAGGCTGAGGAGCTGGGCTTGTTCAGCCTGGAGAGAAGAAGGCTGTGGGGTGACCTCATTGCAGCCTTTCAGAACCTAAAGGGAGCCTACAAACAGGAGGGGAATCAACTCTTTGAAAAGGTTGATAGCTGCAGGACAAGGGAAATGATTTTAAGTTGAGGGAGGGAAGATTTAGGTTGGATGCTAGGGGGAAGTTCTTTACAGAAAGAGTGGTGAGGTACTGGAACAGGCTGCTCAGAGAGGTTGTGGATGCCCCATCCCTGGAGGTGTTCAAGGCCAGATTGGATGGGGCCCTGGGCAGCCTGGTCTAGTATTAAATGTGGGGGTTGTTGGCCCTGCATGTGGCAGGGGGGTTGGAGCTTCATGATCCTTGAGGTCCCTTCCAACACTGGCCATTCTGTTATTCTGTGTGACTGTGAAATCTACTGATGATACCTGTTGTCACAATTAACAATTAACAGATATGAATCTGTAACAATTTGACAAATCTTGGTTTGTTGACAGGATGCATACTGTGTACTGAAAAATGTAATGTAGATCACACACAGCCTGGGAATTCAGAGTGCCTAACAGTGTGGCTCCCACTTTCTCTGATAAGACTGGGAGAAATGTTTGTAGAAAGTGTGTAAGAAAGACTCTTGCTTTTTGCCTTCTGACATAGGAATAAGATTTTGAATTATGGATCCAGTTTGGATTGTATCCAAACTCCCAACCCACTCTGGAGGTAGACTGATTAATTCATTTCTGTGCCTATTTCTCTCACAGTATTCAGCAAACTTAACCATAATCACTGTTTTTAAAATTCTGGAGGAAATACTGCTGCCTTTGTTTTGGATGATTGGTGCAGTCACCCAGCAAGAGGCTCAAGATGCTTGTCTCTGCATACACTCAAGCAACTCAATACCTTTCTTGTAACGGTGGACTCAAAACAGCATTTGAGGCATGGCTTCACCAGTGCTGAATACAGAGGGACAGCCACTTCCCTGGTCAATCTGGCCACACTATTTCTGATGCAGGTCAGGATGCAGCTGTAGTTCTTGATCACCTGGCCACAGCACTCACTCATGTTCTGCCTGCTATTGACCAGCACTTCTAGGTCCTTTTCTGCTGGGCAATTTTGCAGACATTCTACCTCAATCTTATACCTCTGCATGGAGTTGCTATGGCACAAGTGCAGGACCTGGCACTTACCCTTGTTGAATGTCATGTGATTGGCATGAGTTCAGTTTGTTCAAATCCTTCTGTGGAGCCTTCCTATCCTCAAGCAAATCAATACTCCCATCTACTTTGCAGACTTCCTGAGAGTACATTCAAGCCCTTCATCTAGACAACTGATAAAAATGCTAAATAAAATTGGCCCCAAGATTAGGCCTGGTTATCTAGTCAGTTCTTCTTCACCTAGTGAACTGTATACCTTTCCAAGCCATGAGTAGCCAGTTTCTCCAGGCAAATACAGTGGGAAATAATGTCAAAGACTTTATTAAAATCCAGATAAACAACATCCACAGCTTTTCCGTCGTCTGCTAATCATGTCATCTTGTTATAGAAGGAGATTGGACTTGAGTGCTAGGACCAGCAATCCATACTGGCTGCTTCTGCTCACTTGATTGTCCTATGCATGTACATGCATATGTACATGCAGTAGCGCTCGAGGTGATCTGCTCCATAACCTTCCCTGGAACTGAGGTCAGACTGACAGTCTTGTAATTTCATAGAACCTATTTCCTGCCCTTACAAAGTACACATATCATGGTTCTGCAAATATGCCTTAATACTTGGATAACCAAGTAGGAAAATTTTGTAAGATTTTCATAAAACCAGCACACATGGGAGCAGAACTTCAATGTTTCTTTGACACTGTTTTAGTGGATATTTTTCTTGTCATGACTATTTTCCAGTCTGCATATATAAAAAGATGGAGATGATAAAATAAATTGTAAGGTTCTTTTTTTCCTTTGTACAGAAGTTGAATTTCATGTTCATTGTTCCTTGAAGCTGTTCTAAATAAACATCTCTTAACTAGAATACAGGAGACAGATTAATATTTCATTTTTAGTCTTACAATTTCCTACTTTCCACTGTCATTCTCATTTATCATGCCATCTTGTATCACAAGAGTATCTCAGCTTAAGTTCTCTGTAAACACTCATCTTTTCCTGTTACTAAATTGTGCAGGAGGAAGTGACTTTGTCTTCCCACAAAGTTTCTGTTTCTGATTTGCTGTTTCTGATGTATCAGCATACTGTGATGTATACTCTTCTGAATATTATCCACATTGTTTGACAGACATGAAGCAAATGACAAAATCTATGCATACAACTATTCTATACTTCTATTTTCATAACTGACTAAATCATCACAGAAAATGGGGCATTTTCCAAAATATGTTACAACATCTGAGAAAAAGATTGGACAAATGTATGTACAGAGAGAATCTAGAAGGAAGATCTAGGATTTCATTTTGTGCACTCTCCATTTCATGAAAAAATTGTGCTTTACTCAAAATTAATTAAAAAAATTCTCCACTACATGAAATAGCATGTGACTTCTCAAATGCAGTTCTGGTCCTTGCTTTTACATGTGCTTCCCAGAAACATTTTATGAAAAATTACAGTATTCCATAAATTTTCAAAGGACCTACTGTATCCACTACAATTTTATGTAAGTAGTGATAAAATTTTGTACTATAGTTCTATCTTCTTGTGCAAAACATCCAGTAATGAGTGGAGAATCTCAGGGGTCAATATTGGATCCAGTCCTGTTTAGCATCTTTATTAATGATCTGTATAATGGAGTAGAGTGTATTCTTAGTCAATTCACAGATGACTCAGAACTGAAGAGAGTGGCTGATGCACCAGAGAGCTGTGCAATCATCTTGAGGGGCCTTGAAGTGCTGGAGACAGTATCTGAAATTCAGCAAAAGTACAAAGTCCTGCATCTGGGTAGGAAAAACTCCAGCCACTAGTACAGACTGGGAACCACCCAACTGTAAAGCATCTCTGCAGAAAAAGGCCTAGGAGCCCTGGTAGTCACTAAGATGAACATAAGTCAGCAGTGTGCTTTTGCCACTAAGAAGGCTAATGGTGTTGGCTGCATTAGGCAAAGTATCACTAGCAGTTCAAGAGAGGCGATCCTTCCTCTTTACTCAGTAGTTGTGAGGCCACACCTGGTGTCCTTTGTACATTTCTGGGCAACACATTACAAGAGAGACCTGGACATACTAGAAAGAGTCCAGTGGAGGGGAACCAAGATGATGAAGGGACTGGAGTACCTCTCCTATGAAGTGAGGCTGAGAGAGCTGAGACAGTTCAACACGGAGAAGAGGAGTCTCAGGGTATCTGATATATGTATATAAATACCAGAAGGGAGGATGCAAAGGAGATGAAGTCAGGCTCTCTTTGGTGGAGCTCAGAGCCAGGAAAAGAAGAGAATGGACACAAAGTGGAACAGAGGTTGTTCCTTTTGAACACCAGGAAACACTCCTGTGTTGTGCAGGTGACCAAGCGTTGGCACAGTTTTCTCTGAGAGACTATGGGATTTCCATCTGTGAAGAACTTCAAAAATCATCTGGACGTAATCATGGTCAATCTGCTGTAGGTCTCCATGCTTGAGTAGGGGGGTTGGACTGAATGACCACCTGAAGTAGTTTCCAATCATAACCATTCTGTGATTCTATGGTTCTGTGATATAACCCTTAATATTCTGAAAGTATGAATCAGCTTATACTACTCATAAATATTTTGAAAGTATGATTCATACTTTCAGAATATTAAGCATGATTAACTAAATTCAAAATGAAATGCTATTGTAAAACTGGATCTTTTCTACAAGCAATGTGTTTTAAATGAAATGTAGGTCAGAAATAATGTTAATTCAAGTTACTGTAGGAAATGTACCTGAGACTGTGAACAGAGCAAAACCATAATAATTATGGAAGTAAGACAGAATAAGAGTTAGGACTTCTATAATTTCAGACATGAGCTTGTAATGCTTCAGTCTGGATGCACAAACTTCAAATGTCTTCTCTCTGTAGCATTTACTGAAAGGAATTATTTTTTAGGCAGTAATAGAAGTCTTGTATTCTTTACATCCCATTCACACTTCTTTCTCCTTAATTACTACCTAAATTTTAACATAATTTAACAAAGACAATGAAACCATTAATGCTAGTTTTCATGTCTGTGTGTGTATGCGGCCATAGTTTTTACAGGAAGAATAACAGTATATGAACTTTTGCCAGTAAGTGTGATGTTTCCTGCTTGTGTTCTGCTTTCATCAGTGCAAAATTTTCTAGTATTTCAGTCTCTAGGAAAAGAGTATATCACTTCTGAAAAGACGAGACCACTGGACTTTATGCAATGCATCACAGCAATGAGCAGTTCTCGTCCTTCTTGAGACTGGTCTTTCACACCATATCAGTAGATATAAAAACAAATTCTTTGATGCCATCACTTCTCATCCATCACTTCACATTGTTTTTTACCATTGAGAATTAAGTGATTTTTTTACTTGGTGAGAAGCATGGATAGTTATCTACAATAAACTCACAGGTTATTCTAATTCTGCTGATAAGCATTTCTTGAGGAATCTTCTTTTAAAATTGTTCCTTGAATTGCCTTATTTTCCCATGTTGGTTTTTGTTTGCGAGTACTCAAATGGCTGTGAGAAGACTAAATACTTCACACAACTTGGACAAAATTCCGTATCGTGTATTTAGATGTGGAGGGATTGCTTGACTTATTTCATGGGTTTTCTAGTCTTTCCACCCATATTTCATGGTTACCTGAAAATATCTTATGAAATAAAAATTGCTTAGGACAAAGAACAGTGGCAGTTTTTTTTGCCATAGCTTTCATTTAAAAAAAAAAAAGAAAAGAAAAAGTACTGTTTAGAGGGTAAAAAGGCCACATGCAAATCCTTAAATAATATGCCAAAGATTAAGATTAAGGAAAGAAGAATTCTTTGAGCCAGGTCCGTGCAGATGTGGTTGTCCTTTCCTTTCTGTCTATCTACTCCATGGCTAGAGTTTGGAGGCTGAACCTGAAGCCTGCAACAAACTTAAAACATTACATAATGAAATAAATGGGCCTCTTCCAAATGAATCCCAGATGATGCCAAGTGGAGGAAGATTTATGTATAGGTTGTATAAATATTTAATGATATGACCAAAAACCTACTGCCACTTAGCAAAAAGACATTTATCATTCCTATGAAATATGACTTTTTAGCCAATAGGACTAAAGTATGCTAACGACCTCAAGTGAATTGTATTGTTAGCCATTAAACACTTTCTGACTTCTGATTGGCTAAGACCCTCTGAAATCATCGCTCTATCATCAGCCATAAGGTATTCCGTAACAGCCAAGAAACAGGTCTAAAGTATTTTTAAAAATAATTATAAAATTAATTATAGGCATAAAGCAAAAAAAAAAAAAAAATGCATATCCTACATGTCCATTTCAGACAGGATATTCCTTTGAAATTCTTAATGTAGGCAAAATCCACTGAGACTGAACTTTTCAAACACTCTGAGACTAAAGTTTGAAAATCCCCACCATCTGTTCAAATGGTCTATTGTTTTGTTGTGGGGTTTTTTTCTTTCTTTTTCTGAAGTGGTTTTAGTCCTCTTAACATGTAGTTTTGATAAATGCTTTTTCCTTAGTGTTTGAATTCAATGTCTTTTCTGGTCCACTGAAATCTGTGAATAATGACTGAGACTCTAAATGGGAAAAAATATGGCTATTCAGTTAAATCTGTGCTGTTAGAATGGACATACAGTGGACTTCAAATTGCTACTTAGATCTGAAATGATTTCTAGTGATTCAGCTGGTTTCTCAAAAGCTAAATTATGTCTAAGTCCCATGCCTGTACTGGCTTTGTTGCACTGGAATGTGTATTCAAAACACTTGGCAAATCAGAGAAAAGTTTCACATTCCCTATTCTTCAAGCAACGCTGCAGACACACCAATTCCAGAGCACCACTGAAGGTGGCCATGTGATACCAGGAGTTGCTTATTTGCTGTGAAGAACTGAGTCAATCAGATCTGTTGACACAGCTTGCTCCTCTCAGTGCTTAGATGGCCTAGGATGCTATGTTCTCCCCCTTACAAATGTTCACATCCTACGTGAGAAAAAGCACCAGCAAATTTGACCCAAGGAACAATAAGTAATTAGCAGAGAACTATTGGAATGTCAAAGACTTGGACCTGCTTAGTTCGGAGCAGCAGTTTTTGTTAATTTGCTTGTACAATGCAAAGTTTTTCAGAAGAAGTATTAACAATGGGTGGCACCTTAATATGTTACAGTTTTATAGACTATCCTTCAGAAAAGTCTACTTTTTTCTTTTGTTAACTTTCCAGTTCACTGCCATTCAGACAATAGATTGGCTGGTAAGTTATCTAAAACACTCAGGACATTAGCAAATTCTAATTGGCTGTGTAATAGGAGGAGACAGCATGTACAATATTAAATCACTTCTGAACCACCTATTTTCTGTATGTAAATCAGACAGAAACAAATGTTTGGCCCCAGCTGGGCAAAAAGTCCCATTTAGAATTCTTTTCCTCTTCTTTGTTCTTTGATGTTCTGCAAATGAGCTTTAGAACTCTGCTCTTCACACAATTCAATTTTACAGGCCCATTATCTGAGATATAATGTGGAGGTTAAATATATCAGGGCAGCCATTATGTGAAAATAATTAACAGTAATGAATAATGCACTAATTCCACTGATGAGAGATGGTTATATGTGTAATGAAGTGTTGGGGCAGCCCTGACAAATGAAATTAAAATATTTAAACACTGTTTTATGATATTACTTTGCTCATATAATTTCCTTTACCTACAATGAGCCACTTCGATTATCGTCATTATCTTGACAGCTCTGAAGGATGAAATAGTGCAGGTTAATGTGACAGCGATTAGTCAGAGAGAAAATCCATCACATAAAGCAGAACAGAGTGAGGGAGAAAGGTCTCTATACTTTGCTGTTTCAAACATGAGAAGAATGATGCTATCAACATCACTTCAATATTAAATGGATAGAATTATCTTGTCATTCATTTACAGCCTCTGAAGAACTACCTATTTGTACCTGCAAAGGAAAGGTCAGCCTTTCTTTATCATCCATGAAAATATGTTGATGGATTCCTTATATCAATAATGGTGGCAGAAACAGAGACAGGAAACGAG
Source organism: Lagopus leucura (assembly GCF_019238085.1). Taxonomy (NCBI): domain Eukaryota; kingdom Metazoa; phylum Chordata; class Aves; order Galliformes; family Phasianidae; genus Lagopus; species Lagopus leucura. The sequence continues at coordinate 27,509,243 of NW_024962262.1, forward strand.
CTGGGAAATTTAAAAGGCAGGCACTCTAAGTTTTGTGTTCAAATCTCTTAGCGGTTTTAGATTTTAGAGTTTAGCTTTAGATGATGGTGTGATCTTCAAAAAATGCACAGCATGAAATTAAACTGAGACTCTGACATGTTTTGTGCGAGTTGCTCTAAATGGTGTTTATACAGTAAAAGAGACTGTCTATTCCACTACTCCCCATGCATATGTATACGTATATAGGTATGAATTGCCTATGAATGCACACAAAACCTGAAAACGCTTCTATCTATATTCCAGGTTAGGCTAAAGTCAGACAGATTATGGTCAGAAACATTATAGTCATCTAATTTTAAAAAATATGGAGCACACTTGTTTTTAAAAATACTGAGGCAGGACTAGGTTGTTGGAAATAAGTTTTACGGATCAGGTAGCACACACATGGGCAGTTAGGTACTCACGTCAAGGATCTTCAAAAACAGAATCAGCAGAAAGATGGGAGAGACGCAAAGGAGCACATAAGTATCAGTCACTTAAACTGACAGATCAGAAGCATGCAAGTCCAGAGCATCAAGACACTCAAAGACGCTCCAAGAAAGGAATTGGCTTTCCTTTTCTAAAATACAGGCAGATTTGTGATTCCAACGGTTAAAGCACTGTATTGGGATTCTCTTTCACAGTCCCTGTTCAAATAGAGGAGAGTAGAGATTTGAATCTCTTATTCTCAAACAAAATCTTAATTTTTCATAAAACCCTTAGAAAAAGCACAGACACACCAGCACCTGGTAACTCTTGCATTTCCCTCAGATGCAAATCATTCAGATTCAGATTCTTCCTGCTTCAGTTTTGTGTTTGAGGGAAATCATACTGGTTTGGGAGGTGGGTGATGAAGAAGATGTAGCAGGGTTTGTGCAGAGCCACACAGGAATCTCAGAGACAACAGCTGTTGTCGTTTAACCCTGGCAGGCAGCTGGGTACAATGCAGCTGCTTGCACACTCTTCCCAGGTGGGATGGGGGAGAGAACTGAAAAAATGAATGAGAGAACTTGTAGGTTGAGATAAAGACAGCTTAGTAGATAAAACAAAAACTGCATGCACAAGCTAAGCAAAACAAGGAATTTATTCACTACTTCCCATTGGCAGGCAGATGTTCACCCACTCCCAAGAAAGTAGTGTTTATCATATGTGATAGTTTCTTGAAAAGAAAACTAGCATCAGTCCAATTGTCCCGTCCTTCCACCTTCTTTGACTAAACTTTTATTGCTGCCCTGAAAATAATAGATTTAACTAAAACCTTGTAAAGAAATAGGCAAAAATTGGTAATTTAGCAAAGGGTCACCTACCCTGTTCATACAAGCCATTGTAAATGCAGTTATTCTTACTATTGCTACCATTATTCATTCTATACTGCGGTAAAGCACAGTAGAAAAACAGTGAAAGATGTTCTTGTCCTGAGCACTACACAGATACAGCATACTGAAGAGCTTGTAATTTAAATAGACAAGACAGATCAAGGCTGTGCGTGCAGCCACTTTACTCAAGTGGCAGGAACAACATGATGGCAGCAAATGTCATGTTAGTTCCGCAATGTAATGATGGCAGAGGGAGGGTGGTGTTATTCAGGGCTGAGGGATATGTCGATACTGCTCAGCATCATTGTCTGTCTTGCAGGGCTGCAATCACGTCTTGGAGGCAGAGCTCTACATTGAGCTCACACAAAGATACTGTATCTCAGAGGAAGCTCCTGAAATCAAAAGAGTGTTTTCAACAGGTTTCCTGCCTCTAAACACAGGTTGGAAGGGAAGTTTCATCAGTCATGGATATGGGTGAAGAAATTGGAGCAAGGACCAGCTCTGTGCAACTTTTGTGGACTCTTCCCTAATGCTTATCTCTAGGGATGCTCCAGAAATACTCTTTTTCCTTGATAAAGCTTGGCGTGGCGACATCTTGTGTGCAAAAAACCATCTGAAAGATGAAATGCATGCAACTTAGCAAATATTGTTGTTTTAATTTAAATACAATAGAACCTCATGTCTCTGTCATGTTCAGCTAAGAATCTGACTTTTAACTGCACTGCCAGGTAGAGATTATTATTTGTAGCTTGCTCTTCTCCAAGGCAGTTTGCTGTGCCTGCCAGCTGAGTGGCCAAGCTCCCACAGGAAGCAGATCTAAAAAGTCAAACAAGTCACAAATCCTACTCCCAGTACAGTTAGAACATAGGAAGCAAGAGGCTTGAAAATTGAGGAAGACAAGCAATAAAAGAAGAAATATGCCAATAAATTAAAGGGCTCGATTTCAACATTGTTCTTCATATTGAGTATCAGCCTCACTGAATGAAATGAGACTGCACGCAGTACAAACCAGGATGAACAGAGAACTCATGGTCCATCACCATGGACAGCCAGAGACCCTACAGCACCACTGCTCCTGTTGGTCAGAATCATGCATTTGGGAAGTTAGCAAAGAATAACATTTCTTTGCAAACTAAGGGTCCATACAAGAGAGGCATAAGGGACATTTTGAGCTAATATCCCTGTAAAAAACTCATTCAAATTTCAGTGGTTCTTTCATTTTGCTAGTTTTAAAATACAATTTACTTCATTTATCGGACAATGAAGTGCCTCTGTAATAAATCTAACATTAAAAAATCATTTCCAGCAAATTACTCCAATAAAATCAATGAAGGTCAGGCTCAGCTGTAGAAACAAATAAATTACCTGCTATTGATAGGGTAGGCAGACTTAATTGTCATTTAGAAAGGCTAAAAGGGATAAAGAAATCTAATAGAAGAAACACATTTATACAGCAAAAATGAGAAAAAAAGTGTAAGTTTTACCCTGATGGCTCCTATCCATAGGATTGAGTCAGTCCCTGAGCAGCACAGGCAGTTGCTGAAACTCTCAGTTTCAGGACATTGGTATGTGCATTGGATCTGTCAATATTTACCTGCTTCTGTGTTGCCTCGTGATCTTTTTACCTTTCGTATGTTGAAACCTCCAAATAGAATTTCTGGTAATAAGAAATGAAGAACTGATAGAATTGAACAATTCTATCCTTGGATTTTTCATCCAGGTTAAAAGCAATTTGACCCAATTCAGCTTTTTCAGGACTTCCAGCTATTAAAGAAATATAAAGCTGAACATTTGCTTGCGGGATTTACTATTCCCTGAAACAAAGTTATTATTTTATAGGTAAGATCTTGTTTATAAAACAACTTTCTAATTATTTTTTATAAAAGCTGCTTAGTTGTTGCTGGGAGGTACCTAAAAAAACATTACTCCAATATATTACGACATATGAATATATTTTTTCAGTTTTCATCACTTATCTTAGAAAAGCACATAAAAAAAAAAAAAAAAAGCTTCATATATGTGCTTACTGCCTTCTAATGAGGGAAACAAAGGAAGAGCAGAGTGTCAGAATATTCATATTTCAAAATGCAAGTGTCCATGAGCTCTTGTTAAGAAGTTCAATTTAATCTTCTTTAAAGTGTGAATCCGGGTCTAGATTGCACAGCAGTGGCAGAATTGTATATAAGGGCTCATTCATCCAGGAATACTCTAAATACGAGAGTCACTCTGAAAATAATGTCTCCTGTTTTATGATGTTGTGATTTTATGATGCATGACATCAAAGACAGATGTTGGTGGTATGACAGTAGAGGCTGAACCTTCCCACCACATAGAAGTGTGTATGTAGCAATGCTGTGCCACTGAGCTCTTCCATGTGGAAAAAATGGCACACACAGATATGCATTGATGGTTGCTGAATGTTTGTGGAGACCAAACAGTGGATGTGAACACCCACGGGTGACTGGTGCTGCACTTCAGCAGTGGTGACAGTGATGTGAAGGACAAGCCTCATTCTGGTCATCCATGCAGAGTTTGATGAGCGTAGCATGCAGGCTCTCTGGCAAAAATGCACAGTTAATGTTGGTGACTGTGTTGGAAAATAGAGTTTTGTAGCTGAGAATTCGATCTTTCAGATAATGTTATTTTACTCTTTGTATATCTGTTGTGGAGTCCTTAGAAATAAGTAGGAGGCATTGCTTTTGGAGTGACCTATCTATTTCTGCAATAGATAAAATGAGAATGAATCAGTTCCACAATTTTGCTGAATTGAACTCCACACACTTGACTTAGGGGGACATCAGAAGACTAGATGACATTACAGTTGTCAATTCTGTGTATTAATACTTTTAACAAGACAGGAATTTTTCATATGTATATTCTGAAAAATAAAGTACACAGTGGATTTAATTTTGTATTATTTAGCTATGAAACAAAAAAAGATGAATGTTAGGTATGACCAAACAGCAGAGAAAAGTGAAGTTTTTTTAGTTACACATTATGGTTCATAGATACTATACTATCACTTATGCATGGCTACTGCAAAGTTTACAGTGAGTAATAGGCTTAAACCTGCCATCTTATGGCAATTAGTGACATATGGAAGTGAGCTGGATACATCCTTGGAACAATTTACTCCTGGACATACTGTAAATTATTGCCATGTGAATAATAGGCAGCCTAGAAACTACGGCCAAAGGATGTTCATGACCCATATAAAATTGTGAAATTTTCAGGAAGAAAGTGTACCTGGTTGGTTATGTTATACAAGCACTCTACTAAAGGCAAAGGCTGATCAATCACATGTGATCAGTCACTGAATGGAAAACTAAGATCTTCCAACTACTGTTTTTGCTTCTTTTTGGTGTAATAGAACAATTTGTCTCACACTTAGATGATTGAACATCCATATGTCTTCAACAACATATGGATTGAGTAAAAATGTAATTTTCACAGAATTCCACAAATGCCTTCTTATTCTCAACAGGTGCAAGTTCTGAAAAACCAAACTAATTATAAACTGGTGTCTTCTGCTTGCTTATATTTGCCCTTCTGAAAAACAAAAATAAAAGCAAACAAGCCCAGCTCTTTAAGATTCTTTTGTGCTCTTACCATGTGTCCTCTTCAGTACATCCCTATTGGATGAAGAGCCCAAACTAGATCTGTGTTCTGAACATAGACTCACAAACCTGGAAGAAAGGAGTCAAAAAACAAAAACAAAAACAAAAACAAAAACAAAAACAAAACAAAACAAAAAAAAACGAAAAAGAAAGTCAGGACCAAGACAGAAGACATAGACCAAGAACCACTTCCAGCTGAGCGGTTCATAACAATACCTGATGTTTTGCATACATTTGAAACAGAACTTCTCATGACTTTCATTCAGTATCATACTTATTCTGGACACAGTGGCAGCTCAGTTATCAAATACTCATTTTCTATGGTTGTCCTAAATATCTAGTCATACTAGATACAGTTCATCAACTGGAAATATTCTAAATTGATTTTAAATGCATTCACAGAAATGCTGACAGGACAGAGTTTGACAAACTAAGATATTTGTCTTTGAAATTTAAAGTAGGATGTAACTTCCCAAGATTTGATATGAAAACAAAAATATTTTTAAAAGGAAGATACAATGTATGTGTTTATTGGTATATACTTCAGATATGCAGTATGTTTTAATGTAATGTTTTAATGTATATATATATATATATATATATTACGATTATCCACTCATTAAGTCTTTAATGCCTATGAAGTAGAACTGGTATTATTTCATTTGTCAAACAACACTGTAGCACTACTGCTTTTGAACACAAGAAAAGACTTTTTTCAGTGATGATCGTCCAGCACAGGAACAGTTTACCCTGAGTTGTTGTGGAGTCTACCTCAGTGGAGATGTTTACAACATGACTGCACATGATGCTGGCAGCTCGCTCTAGGTAGTCCAGCTTGAGTTGGGTGGGTTGGACCAGATGAAGTCCAGAAGTCTCTTCCAACCTAAATTACCTTGTGATTATGTGAGTTCCTCTCAAGAGTGATTTCAAGGTCAGTGGTGGTACCTGACCAACACCAGTTAGAGAATTCTCTGGAGAGTCTTTCTAAAAGTTTGCCAGTGTCAACTACTACGAAGATAAGGGAGAGTTGTATGTGACCTGAGCTCAGGCTCAGTTTAGGCTGCTTGTCCAGAAACTGGAAGCATTTAAGACAACTTCATCTATAAGTGCCTCTTTGTGACCCTTCAGAGATAGTAGTATTAAAAAGAAGGCACATCATGGCTATTAACCATCAGGTTTCAATATAGGCACTAGAATAAAATGATTTATGTTGATTTCTATATGTGGAAGTCTACAGTCAGTCAAATATGACTTTGTAGTAGTTATCTACATTTGGTAAAATGAATCCCATTGGTGAGTATACTTGGATTCATGGCACTTCCATTACCTTAAAAGAAGTATAGCCCAGGCAACTAGGCACTGAAATCACTTTACTTGTTGTCTTAAGACTAAAATCTTGTATGGTTTGTCGGTCCATGGAAAGCTGTTCCTCCTCAGTCAGTGACTGGGGAGTGATACCTGATATACTTTGCAGAAGAAAATAGTATGAGAAGATGGTGAGCAGATATTCCAGAGCTCTGTCCCAATTTCATTTTTCCAGAATTGGTAAATGGAGGACTCTATGCTACACTTTCCCTTAAAATTAATCCTTCAATTGGCCACCAACATTTTGATTGAGGTCATATGTAAAAGTATGCTAAGAATATGTTGTTTTTCAGACAGAGGAAACATGCACTCCTTGCTAGATGACAGTGCCTCTCCAAAAGTCTGGAGTTTCACATTAATAAGTCTAACTCTACTTTTGCCTGTTTTCTGTTTGTCCTATGGCACTCTACTAGAAGATCTCCAACTACTTGTGATTCTGTCATCCAAAACTGGGGGACAAAACTCTAATTTCAATGTGGTGTTAGAATGTTGACATTCCTTTACTCCTTTTGATATGTACTGGGCAACTTGATAAATCAAGCACCCACTCTTAGAGTTCAGGTTCTACATTTAAACAGTTAAGGCATACATATGCAATACATCGGCATACATATTTGTTATGTCCAAGAACTCATTAATATATGCTAATATCCCTCTGAGAATGCACAGCTGCATCTAAAGTGGTAGAACAGCCACTTTCTTCCTCCCCTTTATCTCTCCTTCAGCTTTATCGTGATGACTTTTGGATGACATTTAGCTGTTTTTTTTCTCAATTTGGCAAATTTCTGTTGCTTGTTATGCTGCAATGAGCAACTTTCTATCATGGTGCACTATAACTCAAAACAATTTATGTGAAACTCAAGAAAAAGTCCTTGCACTTGGTGCATGCAAAGATAAAAGTAGCCTCTTATGACTCCAGTGCTTCTGTGAATCAGAATCATTGAGAAAAACAAGAAAACGATCTAAAGGAAAACAATCTAATTAGTTCCACTATTGAAGAAACACATTGTTTTCTTTTGTGTTTGAGTGTTTGGAGTAGAAACTCTTTGATTTTACCAAAAATATATTCAGTTAGAGAAGAAAGTTGTTCCTATAACAAACTAGATCAGCACTTTATAAACACACATATCCCATTGTTTTGGGGCACCAAAAGCATTGAGTGCACTCCCAGAGCTCAGAAATACCAGCAGTGCAATAAAATTGTTGTACAAGGAGGATTAGTGTGTGTATTGATTTGTGCACTCATTGCCAGTACCATGGTGTGATCTGTAAAACAGCAGACACCTGTAGAAGCAGATAAATGCCTTCTACCTAATCAACATAAATAACGATACTACTTTACTCCTGTGACCTACAATATAAAATTCTTGGCCAACTGAATTAGTAGTGGAACATCAAGGTACAGCCTTCTCTGTGACTATTGAACAGTTTAAAGAGGGCTACTTCTACAGGGACTATTGCAGCAAAAAGAAAACACAGAAGATAACCACTCCTTCTTCAAAAAACAGGAAGTATTTCTCAGTGTCCAGCAATGATTTTCTTTGCAACTGCTCTTTCTTCTTTTCCAGAGAAGAATGACTGTGGTCAGAGAAAGTGATCATCTTTTTTTTTGTTGTTGTTTTCTAGAGTAAAAGATATTGTGTAAAACACAAAGATTTTATGGTCCCATAAAAGTAGGAAGGAGGATATCATAGAATCATAGAACCATAGAACTATAGAATCACAGAATCATAGAATCATAGAATCATAGAATGGCCTGGGTTGAATAGGACCACAACGATCATCTAGTTTCAACCCCCCTGCTGCGTGCAGGATCATTTCCACAATTTCCATCATTTCCATCTAGCTTTGGATATCTGCTGTATAGTTGTCTACAAAGAAGTGTCTGAATTCTTTGTCTGACCTAAGCTGGATACCTTTCTTAAGATGAAATTAATCTTGACTTACTACTTTTTAGAAAGTAGTTCAAATATACACATCTGTGGCTGGTTAGATGATTTCCATCCAAGTTCTTTGGACAAATAGTCTCCCTTCCTGTCCAACTGATCTTCACCTTCTATTTCAGGTTGAATCATAGGATCACAGAATCATTAAGATTGGAAAGACCATTAATGTCATCTAGTCCATTAAACCACGCCTGTGACTGCTCTAGGTCGTGTCACTCAGTGTGACACCTATTCTTTCCTTGAAAACTTCCAGGGACAGTAACTTTACTGTCTCCTTGGGCAACCTGTTCCAATGCATTACCACTCTTTCTGAGAATAAATTTTTCCTCATATCCAACTTGAACCTCCCCTTAAAGCCACTGTCTCTCATCCTATCACTATTACCTGGGAGAAGAAGCTGACCCCCAACTCACAGTTTCATTCAGGTAGCTGTAGAGAGCAATGAGGTCTCCCATGAGCTCTCCCTTCTCCATACTGAACAATGGTCAGTTCCTCATAAGATTTGTGCTCCAGACTCAGTTATTAACATATGTTGAAAAATAAATAGCATTTGGAGAAGAACTGGTCATTATTCACATACATATATATAAAAGTTCCTTTCTTTTTACTATTTTTAGGTTTTGTTGGGTTTTTGTTTGTTCGTTTTTTTTAGTAGCACTTACTGTTTCTTTTCCATGTAGTTAGGTTGAAAACAAAGTAGAAATATCTGATTTTTCTTTAAAATAGTAATGTGCTAACATTAATGGGGAAAATGGCTTTCTAATCTGACAGTCATATTAAAGGCAAAATATGTTGTGTCACAACTTTAATCAGAATACTGGGCATTTAATAATTTATTCATTCTGCCTTAAGTTCCAGATATCAGAAAGTTGAAACAGATCATTTTAGATAGGATCTAATCGTTCACAGATTACAGTTGTGTTTGACAACAGGACCATAGCAACAAGATCTGTTGTAAAATAGCACTGTTGAGATGTAAGAATTTCCAAAATCTGGAACTAATCTGGTAGGCAAAGACAGTGCATGAAGTTATCAATGACAAAAGTTAGAACCTAATATTTCTGTTTTATTCTAATGTCAAGGACAAATCTTGATACAAGAGGTAAAACTCGTACGTACATTTAAAAATGTGAACTGTACGGGTACCTGAAGTATGACATGTCTTCTTCTATTACAGAAACAAATACGAAAGAGAAATAATTGTCAGCAGAAGTGATTGCATTGGCATCATTGCTTTCTGATGACACTGATTTCTCTCTTTTTCATTCTCAGGGCTGCACTGAGCAGGAAAATACCATTTTTTTTTTTATTGCTTTGCACCAAAGACCTGAAGTTCTTGTATTAATTCAAACAGTGATAAATAAGGTACAAAGTAGGCTTGGGTGAATAATTCATTACAAAACAATGTACGTCATGAATTTAACATCTATTTTTTTTCTGTTGTTTAACTAATGGCGTCAAACATACCACAAATATTCATGAGTATGCTTGTTATGCAACAATAGTTGATAATCCAATTCTGAATTTATGGATTACTATTTAAAGAGTAATGCAGATTTTCAGAGGTTTTCAGAGCACATAGTTTATTTAAACAAATAAGTACATTTCAAAGATCCTTCTTCTTCTGTGATAGATGCAAAATGAAGCATTAGTTTTGTTTTGTAATACTGAGAAAATAAATTTCTGAAGTGAAAATTTATGAAAGATTCATTTTTAAATTTCCCCAAAGAATTTAGACGTGTTCATTATTGTTTTTCAATATTTACTTTTAGTGTCCTTTAGGAATCATCTTCATCGTTCAAAGACACAAAGCACAGGTACAAATATGATCATGTAGAAGTCTTCTGAAAGTAGAATACATATTTTAGAATATATTTTAGATTTTTAAATTGTATTTATGCAGTACTGAGGTATTGCCAATGTAACATTTGTTCTATATGCTTGTATAAACAATTAAGTTGATGGAACATGTCAGTAAGTTTTTGACAAAATATATTAAATTTATTTTGTTAATGTTAGGATAACAGTTGCTCAGTTACAACAGTTGTATATCCATATCATTACAATACAACTTATGATTCCAATTAATTTGCACTGGAGTTAAAAGTTTCCAAGACTTCTTGCTTTTTATTATGTGTCTCCCCACAGCAGAGAACAGTAAGCAGAACAATATTTCAAGTTAGTAATCCTGAATACATTTTGCTTTTGTACTGTTTGTAATTTGATATTTTAGAAATTTAGAGAATTAATACTTCCTTTCTGTTTAAGGGAATGACTATTCAACTGGAGATCTTACAGTATTGCCAGCACTGACATTCTTGTGCTTTTGTGTTCTCATGAAAGTTTTTTTTTTTCCTTAGAGTGCCAGCTCCAGAAGTTATTAGATAGGAATTCTGATTTTCTTTTTCCAACATAAGTGTTCTCCTAGATACAACATTTACATAGAAAAGTTTGAATATCAGAACCATGAAGATTTAAAAACAAAGTAGCAAACAAGGAGAATTTTTTTTTTTTTTTTTTTTTTTTTGTGCAGTTTGTACTATATGGGTATTTCATGCTTTTGATAAGAAGTGATTTGAGTTTCTTATGAATTTTTATGGCTTGTATTAGTAAATATTTTTTGTATTTGGTTTATCCAACATTGTCAAAATACCTTTTAAGTGATCAGAGAAAAGATAAAATAATATGAAAATCAGTAACAAATTATTGTTTGAAAAACATAAGGTAGGCTTTCTATATGTTGTTGCCATTCTCACGGAGACTTAGGTTACGGTCCGCCCGGCCTGCAGTGGCCTGACGACAGGCCCAGCGCCCGACCGAGTCGGTCCTGCACTCCACCTGGTCCATTCACTCGCTATTCAATACACCAACATGATGAGCGGCAAAATGGCCTTTATTGTAAGCAACACACTCTTCTTATAGCTTTCCCTGTATCACAGTGCTACCAGTCATCTTTGCTATGGTTGTCTTTGCCCAATAGACATGTGGGATGTCTTGTCTTCTCCATATTTGGTCTTGCTTGTTCTTCTCTTATCTTCAGGAAACGTGTTACCATGGTTTCCCTTGAGTCAAGAGCCCCTGAGGGTCCTATTACCATTTGGTGACCATCACAGCCCCTTTTTAAGTATTCAGTTAACTATAATATGTAAACATTAAATTGGCAAAAATGTATTTTAGAATGAAAATTATTTTCTTCTAAAAATTGAGTATGTTCAGATTGCAAAAGTTTATTTTTTTTTCCCAGATCATACTAAAAGCCGATGCTAAAAGGAGATCAAACTGTAATTTAGTCTCCTGTATTTTTCATGAATTCTCTGACATGATCTCATGACAGAGCTGTAGTTTGCTTTCTGAAAACCTCTCATGGATTTCCCCATGGCTTTCACTGAGAGTCAAAATTTTATGCACACCTGTAATATAAAGGAAACAGTGATTTGTGCTATGTTCTCCAATGCAAAATAAGACATAACCCATGGATTTTGACAGACTTGTGCACAGAAATAGTCATCCTTCATAAGCTAAAAAATAAGAATTATCTGGTTGGTAAATACATAAATTCTTTTGTTCACTTAGTCATTGCTTCTCTTTGATTAGCAAATGATTAGCAAATTAAAACTTTCGTAGTTGAAACTTTTTGTCACAATTGAGTGATGTGCTTTAATGACATTTCACAGGCTTCTGAAGGAAGATATCAGATTCCCACTGTTAGCACATCCATTATGCTTATAATTGTAGCTCAGGTGTTTCAAGTAAAATTGAAAACCTGGTTTGGATGTAATTGATAAGCTTGCTGCTCAGTTAGACACAAATAGCAGCATGTACGCAGAATTAAGCAACAGCCATGATAAGATGATGCAAAGAGTATTATTGATCCTATACCACCAGGTATGTGTAAAGAAGCTACACTACAGCTACAGGTATTACTACTTACCATAATTTACAGGAGAGCCAGGGAAATTCATAAAATGAGTTAGGCAAACAGGACAACTATAACAGCTAAAGGCTTCCCAGTATCTGGAATAAAAAAAGATGGCATTTATTCAGAGAAGATGAATATCACAGACTGAAATCAGTGCACCAAACACATACATTTTATTGCTTTTTACTTTTCTGCAGGTTTTCATCTGAAGCAAAAATTCAGAGTTCATTTAGTAAGTGAAGGTGACCTTGACTTGGAACATACTTAAATCTGTTTTCAGTAACTTAAATGCCATGAAGTCATAAGCACCACAAACCTTATTTTAGGATTACCTTGATTAAGGCACAAAACGTTAAAAGCAAATTACTTTGAAAGTATGAAACAATTTGCCCTTAATGTTTCAGTTATATCTGTAAAAAATATGACTTAAATCTAGTTTTATTAATAATACATATTTTAATTAAACGGCTAGAGGTGCATCTAGCAGGAAAAATTGAATCTTCACTGGATTTCACATACTTGTATGATTCATGGGCAGTAAATATGCAAAGCTTTATGCCCATAAGGCAATCAAACTGCAATGCTGATATGCATGTTTTTATCTGAAAGAATGAAGTCTAGTAAGCGTTAGAAATAATAATAATAATAGCAATAAATGCTCAAAAAATAATGTATTTTTGTAGACTTAATCCATTTCTAGATACAATCCTAATTTTTGCCAGCTGCACACTGTTGAAAACATATTTATCGTTGTTTCCATTAATCTCATTATATGAGGTTTGCCTGTGTGGGAACACACATACACACATAATATCACAGCTTTAGCAATAAAACCATAGGATAAAAATTATCCTGCTACAGTAGCATAGCATGAAACGCTTTCATTGCAAACTGTTTGGGGGTTGAACAATTCTACAATCTGCTGATCTACTAACAAAGCCTTTCCTCATTTGCATCATGGCTGAGTCTAAAGGTCTGCCTGCATGCTTTGCTTGCTTTATCTTTCCTTCAGCGACCTTCCTGCACTTCATCAAACATTCAGCTTGGCTATATGTAATGACAGCTATGCTGTGTGCACCAACAGCACCTCTCACCTGGTGATGTCCAAAAACAAAAGCAAACATAAAGTAATTACAAGCTGCAACCCTTCTCTGAGGTAGCTACACTGCCAAATTGCAGCCTCATAACACTCTGCAACAGCACTTTGTAGTAAATGGATTCATGTTAAGGATACTGAACTTTGCTGAAAATAGTAACAAGGTGAAACTGAGCTTAAAAGCTTGTTATTACAACCGCTTTTCTAATGACAGAACTGTCATTACCATCAGCTTTAACATCACTGTAACAATCCAATGTTAATGAATGTCATCTCACAGTGTCCTGATAAGAAAGCAGCCACAGTCATGCTCCCATTTCAGAGCTAGAAAACAGATGAATCAAAAAATGTTGGTCCAAATTTCTCCTGATTTCAAAGAGTCAGTTGAAGATGTAAAAAATTATTAGACTTCTTTTCAGTGGGCTTGGCATATTAACACTGGAAAGGAGTAAAGCACAAATCCTGTTGGCATAGCAGTAACCTGGAGTTTTCAGACTTTTTGCAACTTGTTGCATAGTGATTCACACTGGACTACCATAGGAAAAAAACAAAAGAGTTACTCCATTTGAAATCTTTTGTTTACTGACCACTTATGAAAAGTTTGAGCATCACATTGTTGGGAAAAGATTTGTTCTTCTGAACTGAAAATCCCACTATTTTACCTACATGGCACTTTAGTTGATAAATACTTTCTTGAGTCCCACTATCTGTCTGAAGATATTTTTACTTAATATTGTTGGAAGATAGCTACAAATACATATGCTGAAACATCTGTTATTTATGCTACTGATTTGAACCACTCTGCTCCAAATACAAAGATTTAAAAGGAAATATAAAGAACAAGTGCATGAAGAAGGGAGAGGTCTAAAGTAACAAAGAAATAATGAAGAGAAGGATGCATCAGTCCTGAAAATTTCATAAATCTAAAGTGAGGAGAAAGATCTATTTCTTTTCCTTATTTACAATCCTGAGTTCTCAATATGGCTGAGGAACCAAATCGTTTTTTTTTTCTTTAAAGAAAAACAATGTGAAGGGGGACTATCCAGTTCATGGAGAGTCAAGTCCGTCTATCTTCTTTCTCTGATTTGAAGAATTAATTTTAATTCCAATTTCCCTTTCTCTAATGGAGTACCCTATGCATCAGTATGGCGTATTTTCAGATATTTTCACCTAATTCACATTTCATACCTCACCTTTAATATACATGTATACATTCACTGAACTCAGCAGTAGGAGGTAGATCCTGCAGATGACTGGTTGCATTAACAATGGAATTTATGTTTATAAAATGTGAATCACTCATATTCACAGGCAACATTTAAAAGCAGTATGTAGAAAATAATGGGGTGACTGAAAATGAAGATGGGACTGAATAGATCTTCAACCACCATCTCTGGCATGTCAGACTTTTTCATCTTCCTTTTACTTTCAGATGTGTGTAACTCAAGGCTTGCTTTTGGGACTCAGAGAAGCCCACAGATGAGTTCATCTCAATTTCAGGGAAGGGAGCTGCCTATTCCTTTTTGAGATAAACTCTGCCTTCTTATTCTGGATCTGCCCAAAGAAAGTGATTTCCTTGCATTAGGTCCAAGTCTCTTTTTACATCTGGGACAGGGCAATTCTGTTTCTCTGCTGTCATTCAAGCTGAACCCTTCCATCTGTCACAGTGACTTTGAATGGAATAAAAGAGAGTTTTGGCTTTGGCTCTTCCAGCTCGGTTCTTCAATTTCACTGAAAAATTTACATATTTTGCCACTGGGATGCCAGATGCCAGATGCCGGCTCAGTGCAGGCTGACTGCTTCAGGCACAATAGCCTGAAAGTGAGATTGTCACCTTCCCACCTCACCAAAGAGCTGGTCTTTCTCCTGCCTTAGTTTTGCCACTCAGGCAAGTGGATTCAGCTGCTGTGAACTACTCACTCACAGTATAATCAGTACCAAGTATGTATTTGGGGTTGGACTTGATGATCTCTGGAGGTCCCTTCCAAACCCTACAATTCAGTGATTCTGTGATACTTAATACCGTATTAAGTAACTAGTCCCAGTGTTCTTTCAGTTAAATAGGAGCAAATGTGATCTTATGTCAAAAAAACTTTATTTGAAATTTAAAAACCATAAAGCATGAGCTGCCAGAAGGGTGAAGTGGGGAGAGAGGTTTGTGAGCTGCCTGTGAGCATGACAGGCACAGTTCTTTCAGCCCTTTTATGATTCCTCCAAACAGACAGAAGCACAGAACACCTACCTGTATAATTTCCTATGCTGTTTGGCTTGGACTGTGTTTATTGACTGTGAGGAGAACTGTAACATGAATGTTCCGGCTGTGACATAAAAATTTTCTGGGGTTGGAGAAATGTTAATGTTCCTGAAATGTGTTTGGCTATTTACCAATTAATGCAAAAAATAACATTGCTTTCAGCCAGTATTAATACCGCTAACATGGGATTACGGTGCTTTTATTTACATCAAAAGAAAATGACTTCTTGCTTTTAGTGTGATGCTATACGACATGTAAATGGATTCTGCAACACTACTGTTTTAGTATATTAAGAAGTTTTCTTAAATATTTGATTCATTATGAGTGAATATTTGGTTGATTTTCATATAGCTCAGTAATAACACTCAACAGTATGAACTTCATAATATTAATATAAAATTTTATACACTTGGGAGTAAAGGAATAAAGCCATGGCAAGACATAAAATTATGAGAAAACGCAAGCTTCAATAAATAGTAGAAGTGGTGATAAAAAAACATGAGCATCATTATTTTTTAAATTGTTTTGTTATAATGCTTCATGAAGGTAGCAGATAATGTCTTCCCAGAGGAAGAAGGAAAACTGTTATGAAACTCAAGCTCATGAAGTAAGAGTGGAGGCATTTAAATATGTACGGTATAATTTTCAAAAGCACTGCGCTTTGACTTGAGCTCTCTTTCAAGTGAAGTCAACTGTAAAACTGTTATTGATTTCCACGGGAGCCCCCTCTACATGCTTGCAGCAACTCCATCTGTGAAATCTGAAATGCATTCAGGGCTCAGTGAGCTGCATCCAGTGGGTCTGACATGAGTGGAAGATGATGAGAATCTCTTTGCAGTCCTTGCAAACAAGAACCAAAGGGAACACAGAAATATCATAGCTGATAACAACCCAAAACCTATATACCCATGATTGACATGCTTAGTGGGGACACAGTGCACATAATCAGTCTTCTCCACAGTCTGCTAAGGGTAACTGGACCTTTTCCAGTCATGCGCAGTGGAGGGGGCAAGGTGGTAGAGGGAGACAAGACTATCTCAATTCTCACATTGTCTTCTGAGACATCTATTGCAGATCAGAGTACTAAAAGAGCAGGTAGCCAGAGGCCTTTAGGAATAACTCTAAAGTCTTCCTCCAGAGTTTCAGCTTTGAGATGAAGTAACATTTATAATTATCAAATCAGCACAGGGTACTCTTTTCTGAAAGCTTTGTGGGGCTTAGCTTTGCTTTTATGTTTGAGGGATATGGAAATTCATTCCTTTGCTGACCAGTGAACTGCCAACAACAGTATGAGGGAACACAAGCGTGAAATATCAGAAGCTGGCGCTATTTTGTGGAGCCTCAAAATGCTCCTTCCATATGCATCTACTCCCAAGTAACAGAGGACTGTGAAGTGACCCAGGAAAGTGGGTCTCTAGTCACACTTGTTAATGATTAACTTTACATGACTGCTATGAACTTCTCAACTAGCTCTCTTCCAAGAAAAAGTCTGTAGAGTCTGGTGGGCAGGTGACCCCACTAACAGCTCCCAGGAATCAATACGTAGCAGGTTTGTCTTTTGTCTCCCTACACAGTCCTCCAGCATCACTCCAATAAATTTTCCATCCTCTGTGGTCTCACACCTCACCACAGTCCCGGGGTATGCAGTTCTATACTCCTTTTGAAATTTTTAATTGCAAAATAAAATAAAATAAAAAATAAAATAATGAAAATAATAAAAGAAGATAATTATAAGTGAGGACCCCATGGACACAACACAAGTTCAAATAAAAAGATTCAGGGGAAAATACTGTGTGGTGTGAGTATTTAGCTCAGCTCCGGAAGCTATTATCTCTCATCAGTTTAACACAAAATTCTGCCTTATCTGATCTTTGGGGAAGGGTATAGCAACATAAATCTACCAACATTGCTTACTTCACTTTCTATGTAAGCAAAGGAGAATTGTGTTTATACATTCCCATAAGTTTTTCTTTTTTCCCCAGAATAATAAAATTACTTTCATGCATGCACATAGCTTTACTTTTTTCCCAATTTCTTAAAAAAAAAAAAAAGAAAAATGAATTTTAACATGGTGAGCCAACATGTTTATGGATTCATAGCCATTACTGAAGATGAGAATGGGTGATTGAACTGTTAACCAAGGTCTTAAAAATCCTAGTGATGAAGACTTCACAGCCTCCCTGGACAGTCTGTGTCAGCCAACAACTATTCTGATCCTTCTATACATTGTAGTTATTTTCTTATCTTCAAAACCAACTAGATGCATGAAGAGATTATGTGATCTTGAAGGTAGTGAAACATTACAGCTGTGACAGGACATAGCAGGCCATAAACACTGTGAAACTCCCCAGATACCTGACTTCTCCAAGGAAGTCACAGCCAGACTGAAGGAGTTTACATTGTCACACATCTATTTCCAAAAGCCATCTCAGCTGACATCTTCTCTGCTTTAGGATTAAAGGAATCTGCTTTCTCAAGCTTAAATCAGAAGTGTTTTATAGCATTTGTACATTTGTTTCTGTTATTAATAGAAAAAGATACACCAAATCATAGTTGTTGTCCAGAGGTGATGATTAATTTCTCCTTGATAGGAATTGTTTAGAAACTCAGGCACTTCATATGGTTGCCTCAAATCTGGTGTAGTAAATCTTGTGTATCACTTTTGGCTATAGCTGTAAGAAGCGTGATATACACTTTCATTGTGTTCATGAAGGAGTTAGCATATTGGAGTCCTGGTTCTACATTAGTAAGGCAAAGCAAGTAAATAATAAATAGACACACGCAAAAAAAAAAAAAAAAAAAAAAAAAAAGGAAAAAGAAAAACAAAGAAGACCAAAACTCAGTGAATTCAATTATGTAGGCAAGAAATATTCATAGGGAGTCTTATTCCTGCATTTGGTGTGTTTCTCAAATGTGTCTTGTGTCTCAGATGTGTCATGTCCTATTATATTCCATCACAGTAAGCTAATGTGACCAACAGACTCCACACAGAATGGAAGAAACATTTGATCTTAAGCCAGAATAATGCAATGCAGCAGGAAAAGACCATCCATGAAAAAAAGCCGTATGCCAAAAGGTGAACAGCTGAATTTCTAGACTAAGACATCATTTTCAAGTGCAGAAGAAAAATGTACATAAGGTTATTCTGAGCAAAAAAATAAGGATTTTCACTAGCGTGAAAAAAAAAAACAAAAAAAAACAAAGTATTGAGGCATCTTGAAATTCAATGTTGTGCAAACTGTATTTGTGTAAATGAAGATACTTTTTTTAAAAAAAATCACTACTCTACATAATGAATTCCATTTTGAAACCGAATGAAGCAAAAAGAATTTTTAATTGTTGTTCACAAATGTCTCTGAGGCAACAGAGCAGGGCAGGAATATACTTGTGGTGAAGATTCTTACACTTTTCTGTTGTATTATGTTCACCTCACTATTTTAGATCTATTCATCGATGTTTAAGACACTGGAACAGATACAGTTCTGATACACTCAGTGAAGGGAAGCAAGCAAGTTAGAAAATATTATTTTCTAACTTTGAGAAGTTGATTCGAATCTATATGAATTGACATTGAAGCTCAGAATTGGGATATATGATCACCAGTGTTCCTTGTAACACTTTTCTCCTTGAGATTTCCTGCAAATAAGGGAAGTGCACAATCAAGTGTATATGGAGAATATTAAGTGAATACGAATATTATTCCTATTTTGAGAACATGGGTCTGATAGTAAATAAATGACTAAACGTTTTTCAGATATTGGGTCAACAACGCTAAGAATATTGCAAAAGCCCCTTCTTGAGAAAGATTACTTGACATACTTAGCTATATTTTCATTTGATGTAGATTTGAAGGATATAATGGTAATATTTAGCAAAACTCATCGAAGCATGAGGCTCCTTTGACTATGTTTGATTTTTAGGTCAGCTCAGGAATGTATGTTGAAGTCAGCTCCATGGTCACCCACTCTTGCTGTGCTGTAGTTTGCATTGCAGTGCAGGCCCAGAAGAACAGAACACTTCCAGGTGGTAATGAACACTTAGCTCCTATCTGTTCTTCAGGAACCACCTAATGCTCTTTGACAGCTGTGATGGGCAGCCTGCAGGATGTGATTAGAGCTATCTAAAGACATCCTCCACCCCAAAATGCAGCAGCTTTTCCCTGTAGATCTGTTCCTACTGTATGAACCTTTTTCTAAAAAGGCAAAGTAATAGTCTTGTCAAAGTAAATGAGAATGGTTGTTTTAAAGAGGAATGCAGAAGTTTGCAAGTTTTCAGAAGACTGAAATCAGTGTTCCTCTACAGCAGGAATTAGAACACCAAGTGTTTATTGGCTGTGTCCACCGTTTTGACTGTGGATAAGGACATATTTTAACTGTTTTCTTCAATTTGATCTGGGACCCATTTGAAGCACTTGAGGAGATTGAGTGTACAGAACAGCAAAATCGTGTGCTGCTGGCAAAGAGAGTTGCTGAGCTGCTGATAGCTCCAAGTAAATAGGATCATTTAAAAGATCACACACATTCTGTGCACTTTTTGTCATTCTTTTCTCACTATGAGCAGGGGTAGTTACATTGATTCATGTTTGGTGGCCCTATGCCACAAACTCACATCTCACAGAAATAAAAACATGTCAATAATCCTGATGATGAACTAGAAAAGCACTGCCCACGACCAAATGTACTCAAAATTTACAGATAGCTTATTAACTGCCCAAATCAAGTGCATATTCTAAATAATGCATAGCAATGCGATCAAGATGAGAAGGTTGGTGAAATGATGCCATTTGTTTGCTTCATACAAAAATTGGGTTCCATCAACTTAATGCCTTTTTTCCTCCATCTAAATTTAATATGTTTAATTTCAGAGTGAGTTTTGATCAATGTCTCCAAATGACTTTTAAATGCTTAGATAAGGTTTTATCAGTCCTCATTTTTCTCATTGGAGTCCGGGTAATATGTTCAGTGATATATAAAAGCTGTAGCTCATTCCTAGTTTTAAAAGGAAAAAAGAAAAAAGAAATGAAAGAAGGAAAACGAAAAGTTTTATTTAAAAAGTATGTTAGATAAAATACCAAATAAAAATTTTTCCCTTACCTCACTTATGAGTTGCTATTAGATTAATGCTATTACCCATGAGTGCAATGTTGTCCATTGTATTATGCATTTTCCTTATTGAATAGTCCTTTGTTTCTCAACAGATAGTTTAGATTTTTAATATGGTTAGTGTTGAGAGATAAACGCTTTGGTACATATTGGAGAGTAATAAATTGTGTTGAACATTGATAAACTAACGCAATTACTAGCAAGGTCACAGAGTCAGCTAATTTAGAAATATCAGTACTTGGATTTTGAGTTGTCCCCTGGAGAACTGCAGCCACTTTATTAAAGCAGGAGGGTGAGGAGAAAATGGTACATTAGGATTGATCTTTTGATCTAATTGTGGACCTCTGCCATTCCTTGTTTGACCAAAAGTGCTTAGTAAGCAAGAGGAAACACAGTTCAACTAATTGAGGAACATCCCTTAAAAATCCAAAGGGATTCTGGGAAAAAGAAACCAATTGCAATTTGTACAGTTTTATGGTGTAGTTATCAATGAAAAGGTGTAAATACTGTACAATTAATCTTTGCTTTTCACATGGGAATTTTTGAGGCTTGCAGACATACAGAAATAATATGTTCCAGCTCCTACATTTCTTATACTGCTGAAATCACAATTAAGCAATATTAAAAACATAAGTAATATTTTCTGTTTCATGACTTTTAATGAATTAACTTTAAGACATCTGCAATATCACTTAATCATTAGAGAAAAATCTGTACTGTTGGACATCATGACATCAGAAAATATGGTATGCTGCCATTGCACAAGAAAAATAAAGACACTTTTCTTCAGAGAGCTAAAACAAGGCCCATCGCCAACATTTTTGTTCAGTGAAAGATGCTCTCACTTACTTCTCTAGAAATCTCTACCTATATGTGTATGTTTATTATACCATATTGAAATCACCAGAATGTTAAAACTTGGAAGGACGTGAATTAATGAATGAGTTAGCATGCCATAACTAAAGGAAATGTTAATGGAAGGCGGAGCATCATCTGTATATTATATCTGTATTACTTTGCTCCCAGACAGTAACAAATAGGGCTAATTGCCTTTTGGAAGGTAGTTGGCTGCCTACCTCAAATAAAAGTAAATTTATTTATTATTCATATATACATGGCAACTCAGCCAAAATAGTATTAGCATTTAAAAAAAGCATGTAATCATAGTATTAGTCAATTTTTTGTTGCCTTTTTCCCTTCCTATTGCTTTCTCTCTTTCTTTCTCTCTTTCTTTCTTTCCTTGTCTCTCCCTACTTTTCCTCTTTCTTCCTAAGTTGTTTCAACATGAACAGCTGCAGGAACAAAGCATTCATAGCAATGCTAAAAATGGCAGGAGAAAAATGTTTTCAGCTGTACTAAAGTGTAGATTTTGATGATATCTACATCTGGACATTTTTAGGTATCCATGAGATGACAGTTACCTAAGCTCTTGCTATGGTCAGCTGAGATCAAGTCACAGACAGAGGGATGTGGAAAGCCGTTCAGTCAACAATATGCAGAAGATGTTGAACACTGACAACAAACTAGTCCACTGTCCATATGCCAGAACCTTGTGGTAGGCTTATGTTCTGAAAATATCTAATGCCTTGGCAGCATGAAGCTCTGCATAGAACAATTTACTCTATTTCTCAGCAATGCAGTGCATGCCTTGACAGTCTGCAGATTCAATTCTTGTATCTATATTGGAATGAAATAGGTTACAGGCTGGCTGAGTACTTCTGGCATGCTGGATGCCAGAATGGATGATATAATAAAATAAAGAAAAAAGAAAAATGTAATTCTCTTCAAGTCCAAGTAGACATTCAGGGTTCTTGCATGTTTAAGTACCAGTGAGTTTGTGTAGGATTCGTTCTCTGTGTAAGCCTGATCTGAATTTAACTTAGACTTCATAAGTTTAAATTTTTGAGGTTTTGTTTTGTTTCTTTGTTTTATGACTTCCATAAACAGTCACTGATTTCTGTAGGTATGCAATGGTCAGTCATCTTTCCTGATCAGTCTTTAACACAGCATTGCTCCAGGACCTTTGTTGAATCTTCATTGGGAACTTTAGTTTGAGGGCTGATGTTTTTTCACCTTTGAAAAGCATTACACTTGGCTTAAAATATTCTTACTTCAAAAACGGGATTTTGTATTACAGATGTTAAGAAAACGTGTATGAGTAGTATTAGTATGACCCTGTAATAAGAGTTCATCTTACCAATGGAGGCTTGTACCAAGGTGTGAGCTGGCAGGGCTTAACACACATTCACAAGGAAATGTGTCTCCTTTCATCTCCCATGAGAGACACTTTTGTCCTTATGAAATCTACAGAAAATTCTCAATTTACATTTCTTAATTAGAAAGCTTTATTGTAAATAGACTAATTAATTACAGCCACATTTACATTTTAAATTTAAGTGATTATTTTAGAAGATTTTGTAGACTTCTAATTACAAGTGTTACTATTCTCATTAGGATTTCAACTGCTGTCCCAGATGAGAATGGCAATTGATCTACTAAACCCCACAGAGTCATCCAGTTTAATTACTTATGTGTACCGCCTAGTGCACACATGCAGACAGTGCCAAGTGACTCAGTGCACACCAGCACCAAGTAACTGGAAGAATTCCAATTTGTGCTGGGGTCCAAAAAGATCCCCTGCTGGGATCCTGAAGAATCCAAAAAGATCACACAAGTTCCTGCTAAAGAAGAGTATGGGTAGCCCATTTGGTGAGGACTAGAGATCACATTTAAAAAGACAAAAAAAAAGTATTTTTTTGTGCAAGATCAGTCATTTGAAAACTATGTCAGGCTACTGAGGGGATAATTTTATAGAAGTTATGACTTATTTAAGCTGGCTGCCAAGAGGAGCAAGCAAGTAGAGAAAGTTGTTCTCACAGAAAGTATTAAAACAAGATGGTCACAAAATAGGCAAAAAAGTAGAATTGAGATTCACTGAAAGCCTACTGGCCTATGAAACTTATTACTCTTCAGATGCTTATTCTTGGTATAAGAATATAAATATAAATAACAGTAATAACAGCGATAACAGCGATAACAGTAATAAAAGCAATAGTAATAATAGTAATAATACATGAATGCTGTGCAATGGAACCTACAGTCACTTATTTTTATAACCTAAGGAACCTGTTATCTCTGTATCACTACAGGAATATATAAATATCATTCACATACTTTAAAACTATATTATTCAAAACCCAGAATGAAAAATTTTGCAGAAAATGGGTAAGGATGTAATTCTATTTTCCAACAGTTTGATCAAGGGATCCAAAAGAAGAAGGGTGAACCTCCTAGCCTAATTCTTGGGATACTTTCCCAGAAACTTGGATGCCTCAACTTGTCCCTGGTAAATTACTAATTTGCCATCAGAACAGAACTGCCTCTGCAGGAGATGCTCTGATACCCTCCATTATAGTATTTTACAGTGTTGTTAATGATGCCAGGTCACAAGGAATCCACTGGGAATGTCATTTCATCTCCCACTGACAGTGTTTCTTTATCCCAGAAGCATCTTGGAATGAAGGGGTTTCTTTAGGAATGAGTAGTTCCCGTCTTACTAAACATACATTGTGGGTCTGCGAGAAAAGGAGGGCAACACAGGCTAGTTGTTAGTATATCTTCACAGCTGAATTAACTCTAGAAATACCTTTCTCTGGTCCTTATTCTACAACTGCTCTGTGCAGTCAGTTAACACTGCAGCTGCTCTTCCACAATTCTGGCCAACTGCATGGAATTTGTATGGCAGCTGCAGTCAGGAGTTCTTCTCTCTGAATTCAGATTTTTGAATGTCACAGTCCAGAAGTGGAAATAACTCCTTTTAACCCAAGTTGATTTCTATATAATATTGCATGAGGAATGAATGTCTAATTTTGTCTTTTTAAGGATGTATAAGATATAGCTAGGAGGAGTGATTCAGGGGCTTAAAAATAGCAGTCTTCAAATTGTTAAGGCAGTCTCTCTGATATATGACCAAAAAAACAGTATGTGAAGGTCAAGAAAGATACCTTGTACACATAGTATGCCACTGATTTAGGTAAATGAATCCTATTCCAAGAGTAATAAATTCCTGTCATGATTAAAACATATTTTACATGATCTGTATTGTATAAAAATAAATATTGTATGCAAATAAATTAAAAATTAAAATACAACATGTTGTCCAGAGAGGGTGTGGAGTCTCCCTTCTTGGAGATCTTCAAAAGCCACCTTGACATGGTCCTGGACAAGCTAGTCTATCTGGCCTTGCTTGAGCAGGCTAGCTAGACCAGATCACAAGAATCAAGAATCACAAGAATCACAAGGTTGGAAACGACCTATAAGATCATCCAGTCCAACCGTCTCCTCATCACCATTGCCACCACTAGTACTAAACCATATCGC
>NW_024962262.1:27536619-27565183 GCF_019238085.1 Lagopus leucura
AGAAAGAAAGAAAGAAAGAAAGAAAGAAAGAAAGAAAGAAAGAAAGAAAGAAAGAAAGAAAGAAAGAAAGAAAGAAAGAAAGAAAGAAAGAAAGAAAGAAAGAAAGAAAGAAAGGAAGGAAGAAAGAAAGAAAGGAAGAGAGAAAGAAAGAAAGGAAGAGAGAAAGAAAAAGTTTTAGAGAGAGAAAAAGAAATAAGGAAAAGAAAGAAAGAACAGGAGAGAGAAAAAAAAAGAAAAGCAAGCATTAAGTCATACATTTGTAACAAGAAACTAAGTACCAACACTCATGCTAGATATTCTGTCTTCATTTTGAGTTTTATTTACTGCTTATTGAAGCTGGCTTTCTGTTTTCTTTCATCAGGCAAATGATGACGTACAGCAAATGACATCAGCAAATTACAAAACAGTCCCCTCAAGTTTTACAAGGAGATAGAGAATCCATTCCACATGATCAGGAAGAACAAAGTGATAATAAGAGCTGGTTTGATGGAGGTTATGTCTCACAGTTTTTTAGGTCAAACAATAATGTGCTATATCGTTAAGCTGTGGTATCACTTTCCTGACTATTGTAATTGATGGTTCATGATGTGAATAGACTATAAAGCAAGCAGTATGTTTTGAGATCCTCATCTATAAAATTGAGATATGTTTTCTGAAAGCTCTGCATTCCTTCTTGCTCTTTTTTGGGCTATTTCTTTGCCTTTGTGAGTCATACATAATAAACACAAGTACCTTTATTTGACAGTTCAAAGTAATCTAGCAAATTATATACATTCATATACATCAACGCATGCCTACATAATAGTACGCACATACATGGTATTACTAAGAACACTGTTATATATGTACACACACGTGTTCAAAGAGTGCAAGAGTGTAGAAGAAATTGAGCAGGATTGTTTAAACGGTTCTGGAAACCTTGCCTACTATGCTAATAAGCCTCATGAATAACATTACGTAAAAGAGGGCTCAGGAATAGAGGGCCAGGAGCACCTTGCTCTAGTTGATCACAGTTTGTCCCCTGCCTTCCTGAAAGCTAACTTTTCATCAATGGCAGATCTGGATAAGTGTGTTTGTTATACTTCTGCATGAATACATGTATTTATGTGTACACTATATACCATTTTTCCTACTAAATGTTTCCGATTGTAAAAATATGCCAGTTGTTAGACACTTAAAAGTGAAAATCCAGCTTTTAAAACTGTTCACTTTAATAATTAGGAGGCTACACCAAATGCATGGAACAGGTGCATTTCAAAGAGGAAAAATTATAAGTGACAGTAACCCTATATCAATTCATTCCAAGTCAGTTAATTAAACCTGGAATTATTTAAATAAGGTGACAGTCAAGGGAAAAGGTCAATGTTCCTAATGTTTCAATATGTCTTCCTCGTCTCTGGAGTTTAATTAACTGATTTTGAATGAAATGGTCAAAAGTATGCTAAAACTCATGAAATTCTTTCCATGTTTTTTTTTAAATGCAAAACCATGTTCTCCTAAGGCCTCCATAGTGGATTTTCAAACCACTAGGAAGCGAAGAAAATTCTCTAAGTCCACAAATCTGTGTATCTGGAATCTGATGTTGCTGCAGAGATGCCTGGAAAATCCATTGCCAACACTCTGCACTGCTGCAGTCCCCATGAAAGTGGATATCCCAACCCTAGGTCAGAAAATCATTTGCATAGCATTTTACTCAAGCACTGTGTCTAAAGGCTCTGGCTACCTCTGCATTTACCCGCTCTCACTTTGACATTTTGGACTCATGAAGAGTTAATTTTAAATAGCTCTGAGAGACAGATTCACATCACTGCTTTCTTCCATCTCTTCCTATCATCTGCCTCCATTCCACTTCATACAGCCTCCTCAAGAATTTGATCTCTGGGATCTCTTGGGTATATCTGGGAAGAATACAGGGATGCCGTCTGGACTTGCAGACATGGGATCAGGAAAGCCAAGGTGCAGGCGGAACTGAGCTTGGTGAGGGATGTGAAAAACAATTCTACAGCTACACTGGCCAGAAGAGACAGGCCAAAGCAAGTGTACCTCCTTTGGTAAATGTAAAAGGAGAATTGGGTTCAACGGATAAGGAGAAGGCTTAGGTACTGAATGAGTTCTTTGCCTCAGTGTTCACTGGCGGCCAGGATTCTAGTATTTGTCATGACCCTGAGCCCTGCATCCCTAAACCTCTAGGTGGGGACCAGGGTGGTAAATCCCCCCCTCAATGTAAGGGCAGAGCAAGTCCGAGACCGCCTCATGAGACTGAATGTGTACAAGTCTATGGAGCCGGATGGCGTGCATCCCAGGGTTCTGAAGGAGCTGGCTGAAGCCACTCTCCATCATATTTGAAAAATCGTCAGGTGAGGTCCTGGATGACTGGAGGAAGGGTCACGTCACTCCCATTTACAAGAAAGGGAGCAAGGAAGACCCAGGGAACTACAGGCTGGTGAGTCTCACCTCTGTGACTAGGAAGATCATGAAACAGATCATCCTGGATGACATGCTTGATCACATGAGGAATGAAAGTGTGATCCAAGACAGCCAGCATGGCTTCACCAGGGGAAGGTCACACTTGACAACTCTGGTGGCCTTCTGTGATGGAGTGATAGCATTGCTGAACAAGGGAAAGGTGACCTATGTAACTTACCTGGACTTAAGCAAGGCCTTTGACATGGTCCCCCTCCACATCCTTATTTCCAAATTGGAGGCATGTGGATTTGATGTGTGGATCACTCAATGGATAAAAATTGGTTGAAAGGCCGCAGACAGAGGGTGGTCATCACTGGTTCCATGTCCAGATGGAAGCCGGTGACGTGTGGTGTCCCCCAGGGGTCTTGTCTTGAGACCGGTGCTCTTTGACATCAACGATGGAATTGAGCGCACCCTCAGCAAGTTTGCTGATGACACCAAGCTGAGTGGTGCAGTTGACATGGTGGAAAGAAGGGATGCCGTTCAGAGGGACCTCAACAGGCTTGAAAGGTGGGCCTGGCTAAACCTAATGAGGTTCAACACAGCAAAGTGCGAGGTTTTGCACTTGGGCTGGATGAAACCCAGGCATCCATTCAGACTGGAAGGAGCGGTCCTTGAGAGCAGCTCTGAAGAAAAGCACCTGAGGGTCCTGATGGATGAAAAGCTGAACATGAGCCAGCACTGTGCTCTTGCAGCTCAGAAAGCAAATGGTATCCTGGGCTCCATCAGAAGAGGCGTGGCCAGCAGGGATGGGGAAGTGATTGTCCCCCTCTACTCTGCTCTTGTGAGGCGCCATCTGGAGTACTGAGTCCAGGTGTGGAGCCCCCAGTACAAAAAAGACAGGGAGCTGTTGGAGAGGGTCCAGAGGAAAGCCACGAAGATGATGAGCGACTGGAGCACCTCCACTACAAAGACAGGCTGAGGAGCTGGGCTTGTTCAGCCTGCAGAAAAGAAGGCTGCGGGGTGACCTCATTGCAGCCTTTCAGAACCTAAAGGGAGCCTACAAACAGGAGGGGAATCAACTCTTTGAAAAGGTTGATAACTGCAGGACAAGGGAAATGATTTTAAGTTGAGGGAGGGAAGATTTAGGTTGGATGCTAGGGGGAAGTTCTTTACAGAAAGAGTGGTGAGGTACTGGAACAGGCTGCTCAGAGAGGTTGTGGATGCCCCATCCCTGGAGGTGCTCAAGGCCAGATTGGATGGGGCCCTGGGCAGCCTGGTCTAGTATTAAATGTAGGGGTTGTTGGCCCTGCATGTGGCAGGGGGGTTGGAGCTTCATGATCCTTGAGGTCTCTTCCAACCCTGGCCATTCTGATTCTGTGACCTCTTTGTGTGTAAAATGGTGTTGGGATTCACATGCGGAAACAGACTTGTGGAGTTTGATTGCCTGGGAGAAATGGGGGGAGCATGATTCCAAAGAGACCTATGTGGGAAAATTCTAGGAGAAAAATCTTGTACAAGAAGGTTTTGAAGGTTGTTGACCAAAATAAAAATGGTGTTACGAGATGTGGTATATCTTTCGATATATGTAGGAAAACAAAATCACACTAAAGAAAAACATGACTCCGAGAGTAATCACCTCATTACAAGAGCAAATTGAAAGGTCCTGAATCTTTGGCTGGTTATTCAGTTTGACAAGGGTAATGAAATACATATGTCTAGTGTATGAGTGTCCAACCTTTTGACTTGCCTGAGCCATGCTGACTGAAGAGAAATTGTCCTGAGCTGCATATATGTAGGTTACTCCAAAAGTAATGCCTCCTATTTATTTTCATGGAAACTGCAGCAGATACATAGAGCGCAATAACAGTGTTTGATAGAGCAAATTCTCAGCTACAAAGGAGTTTTTCAACTTAGTCACTACCATTAGCTGTGTATTTTTGCCATCATTGAACAAGAGCCTGCATGTCATGCTTGTGAAAAATCTGGTCCAGCAGAGGTGACCCACCTCTGCTGAAAAGCACCACCCACCACCTGTGAGTGCTCACACCTACTGTTTTGTCTCCATAAACATTCAGCAAGTGTTGAAGAATGTCAATAGAATGGCATACCTACATTTTCCTTGGAAGTTTTCAGTATGGGGTATGAAATATGGGGTATGTATAGGATATGGTTCCTCTCAATCTGCAATACCTGATGACTGTCTTCTTTCCTCTTGGTATTCTTTTACAAATTACTGACACTGTGACCTTACCTCCAGCATTGCAGCATAGCCCTGCACAAGGTCCTACACTTTCAGCTCGCTCCTTTTCCCAAAATACAGCAAACATATCCATGAATTTTCATGGCATGGCCTAGAGACAGCTGAAGTGTAAATCAGCCTGACTCATGATGAGTCATGCTGAATCATGAAACATAATAGTACTGGAAATGTTACTGCAGTTCAAAGCAAAGAAAATCTGTCTTCTGCTCTCCACACCAGGAAGTCATTCATTCTTGACTTGGTCCTGCCTATCGAAGATAAGTCTGTGAAAGAGCTGACATGTGTGCCATGTGTAGTAGTGTTGTGTTAAGCTGGGCAAGCTAAATCTTCATAAACACTGGACTGCTGAGGGCACAGAGTGAAGTTGGAATGTGTTCTTCTTCCATCTCAAAATAGCTTCCCATAAACTAACCTCTTAGAAGCAACATTAGCAGAAAAGTCAGTTGTCTAGCATTCTCGGTTGAAGTGGAAGAGCCAGACATATTGACAAGTCATTAATTGCATTAAATTAAGCAATGTTCTAAAAAATATAAATAAGTAACTTTAAAAATTTGTATGACTCCTTGTTGATGCCTATTTGGGTAACTTGGATTATTTAGACGTGCTGTTTCATCCAAACTAATTTTAATAGCCCTTCAAGAATTCCTTCAGAATCAGAAGTAGGTTCAGTCCACCTGAGTTTTGTAATTAATTCTTTCTACTGAGACCTCTTCAATCACTATAACCCCTTCAGGAGATAAATTTGCTGTCTATTGATTCTAGGTCTCATGTCCTAAACTCAATGCCATGATCGAGACATATCTGGTCTGTATACTTATAGATCAATTAATTACTAGAGATGCCAATATGACTACATTCTATAGTATTAAATTCCTGCTTTATAAATAGTTTAAATCTAAATCTAGCTTATAAGCAAGATATATGTAATTATGAATATATAGTACCTAACAATATTATAAACTGAGAGCCTTAAAATGCACAAGTTATGAAGTTACCACAAAAGTACAGGATAGCAGATTTTCTGTAGCATGGTATATTCTTGCTACTATGATAATGCACTATCCAGCTTGCGCATAAAATTGGCTGGATAAAGAAAAGATTTTTTTATCATTATTTTGATATTTTTGTGTATTTGTATAAGGCTATAAGACTACAATTATACATTCCTGAGGAAATACACATATGTGAATATTTTTAGTGAAATAATTTTAAAAAACATGAGATCTTGTTGTCTAATATAACCTAGAATCTCAGGTACTCAACTTTTTATCTTTCAGTAGCCAAGAAGTGGCCTAAAGGCTTAGATGTTCCAGTGGTTACTCCAGCACAATCTAATGTGTGACCTCTATCCCTTTAGTTTTTATAATGTCCTTATAAAAACACAGTACATTTAAGTATGCTTAAACTGCTACTGGCTATAATTAAAGTTCTGTCAGCCTTTCCATTATAAATCCCTCTTTTCAAGGTTTAATATCTCAGCGGTTTCAATTCCCACTGGGCTAAACTTGATACAGAAGCTGTCAGCATGAATGCAAATCCCTCCTACCTTCAAAAATATTTTCAATTCATAAAGTTGCTAGTTGTTATTAAGCCCTACAGTCTGCAAAAATATTTCTGGTTAGCTGCTCTCCCAAAGTGCCTTGTCTCATTTCACATAAATCAAGAATTGTATGTGTCCTAAATTTGAAAGGCAGAAACACGCTGGTGGTGTTTCCTTTTAACTTGTTCTGGGCTATAGATTGTATGTAACTTCTACCTGTATTGAAAACTGTTGACTTCTGACTCCAGATTCTTCCAAATTGATCTGCCAGGATGTGGAAATAAAAAAATTAATTATTCTGATCATAAACTAGTATACCTTATACCTACCTTTCACATACTTCCCTCGTAAATTTGGACTGTGTTCTCTACGCCTTTGATTAGAGGGAAGTAGGGTGAGTCTCATAGAAATTAGCAGATATCCTGTTTAATGTGCTTTTCAGTTTAGGGATAAATCTAAAGATACTCATTACTGCTCATACTGCTTATCTTCTACTGCAGTAGTGAAAGTTGTATTTCTAGATGGCAAGGAAGTTAACTATTGTTGGTATCCAGTGTCAGGAGAATACCATGCAAGCTGAAACAATTCATGCAGAGTACCTTATAAGTGGTCTTTTATTTTTATTGGTGCCTGCATTTCAAGTTTTTCTGGTGTATTACAGAAAAAAAAAAGACATTGGCATTTCCCTATTCCGTCTAAATAAAATAATGTTCATTCTCTTTTAATTTACCTCTCCTAAAAAGGCTGTCAAATAGTTGATGGTTTAGACAAAAATTGTTGCATTGGACCTCAATGATGCATTTCATTTTAGGTCATGAATATTACAACCTGAACAGCAAGTCAGCTTTATACCTTCTCCTCCTCACCTTTAGTTTTCTGAACAGGCATATATATCTGGAAATTGAGGCTACTTATGATTCTAAAGAAACAAAAAGGAATCCAGGACCTTTGTCATCTGATTCTAAGTGGCTTTTAATGTTTGGGCTGTTACAAGAAAGGACTGTCTGGCTGACAAAGAGAAGGTGATTTCAGGGGCCAGAGCTGAGTTTCACAGCCAAACAGTGCTAGCTGAAAAAGTAACATAGGTTTCGTATATCCAGACTTTGAAGTACACTCTTTTCCCTTGGTGTTTCCAATTGCCTGCTCTTGGCATGCTAGTGAGAATGATCCCCATTCTAGGCAGTGAGCCTAGAGACATGCTGATGCACGTAGTATTTATGAGTATCTTTGTAAACTTATGTTTTAACACTAAGAAAGAAAGAAAATAAAGTCTTGCTGCTCTAGGTATGCATCTACTTTCAGCTGTGCTTTGATATATGCTTTATAGATATATATTTATACACATACATTTTTATATATACTTTG
The DNA here is from genome assembly GCF_019238085.1 of Lagopus leucura. NCBI lineage: Eukaryota > Metazoa > Chordata > Aves > Galliformes > Phasianidae > Lagopus > Lagopus leucura. The sequence continues at coordinate 27,544,194 of NW_024962262.1, forward strand.
CCTTTCAAACATGGTGCTTACATTGTTATTTACCTGTGATATTAAAAACCACAACAAACGGCGAGAATGATGAAGTCATCAGATATTCTTTTGTGATGTTATCACTATTTTGTGACTTAGACCTTATAACAACCTGTAACTTCCACAAAAGCTGTAGACTAAAAAACAAACAAACAAACAAACAAAAAATCAAACCCAACCACCAGATTTTATTCCACTGCAAATCAAGATATTCTATGCCCATTTCACCAATTACAGTTCATGGGCCAAACGTACTACGTATGTAGCAGTACAAATTATCTTTCTGAAAAATGATTGGGTATTCTGTTAGAAGCCAAGGTTACTAGACATTCCTGAATAAGAACTGGATCTGACTTCATATGTGGCACATAAATTAGCTGGGGAGTAGTTCTGTGAATAGAAAAAGATGTAAGAGATGGAAAGATACATACACCATAAAATAGTAAGGAGTAGAAAATGAGACAGAGAGATGGTCAGGCCATTTAGAACTAATACTTAAATCTCAAATAAAACATGCAATCAAGAAAAGTACAGCGTCCTACTTTTGCAAAAATAAAAGTTGAATGCAAAGTGCTGCTGCTGGTCTTGTTTGAGTACAGCCCAACACTGGTATGCATAGGCACTTTGTCTGCTCAGAAGTCTACATCTGTTGTGATATTCAGTTTGGTTCACTTGAGTTCTTTTGTCTTTCAGGTACACTGTCTTATTGAACTAAATCCCCATGTATTTGGAAGTCACTGAAAAGAGGCTACATTTGTAGGCAGTCTAACTGTGCTTGTTATTGTTTGTGACTTGAAGTGGATTCGTAAGATGGTGAAATAAATTATTAATGAAAATGCATTGGAAATGTGTTAAAGATAACAATTTCTGAAAAATCTAAAAAGAGAGCTTTTTTAAGGGCAAGGAAGCACTTTAGTTTTAGTTTTTAAATATATTTATATACATATAAATATAAATACACACAGAAGCGCATGCACATCCTAACTTTTTAATGTAACCAGAGAAATCCAGCTGCAATCACAGAACTTTGTGATAAACTGTCTTTTTTAGTTACTGTACAGATTAAATTTCCGATCTGCTAATCCATTAATAACACTTCCAATGTGTAGAAGGAGTGCACTACACCAAATAGGCTCTATTTTTGTAAATCTCTTTAATATTGGCAAGATCTAACTAAGATACATGCTCCTATTACATGACTTACACAATGGTAAATATTTTTAGATTGATTTCAGCAGAAATACTTAGAAATGACTCTTGCAAGAGTCTCAAGAGGATCTAGTTTTACATTAATTTTATACAACTGAATAATACAAAAAAAAAAACGTAACACAATTTAAGCATTTAATCTGGTTACATATTGCCTTTATGAAATGGTAAAACTTGTCTTTTCAGTGTAATAAATGATGTGCAGAAATGTTTTCTGATGTAAATGTAAGATTTTTCTTCTATCAATTGATCCTGGTTTAGTAACTTTGAATCTCTCAATGAAATGGTGGGAAGAGGATTAATGTGAACAAATGATTGCACACAAGTTGCAACTGATTTTTCTGTTTCTTGCAAAGACAAGATTGTTAAAATAGAATAATGCATATAAAAGCCATACATAAATCAGCTCTAGCATTTTTATTTCAGCTCACATCCAAACATTTGTCTGAGATAAAATATACAGTAAAACAAAGACATACCAGCCTGTTCAAACCCTAGCTGGACAAACTGTGTTTTGTTTTATGAGATTTATGGCTTTGAGTGAAGTTAGCTGGTATCCAGTAACATGGTAACATATCTGCCATGTTATCTTTTCTCAAAACATTTTTTTTTTTTCTCAAAACCATTGCCTGTACACATCATTAAGTAACTTAACATGGCTACGTGTCTCGCTCTCTCCCTCCCTGAGACATAGCCTCTATTTTTCCTTGCAGTTGAATACCTATAGGTTTTAATGACTGTGGAAGCCCCCTAATTAAAGCAGTCATTCTCTCAGGATCAACAGGCATCATCATAGGTGATTCATGGTGTGGCTGCAGCTTTCTATCATACATCATTTGGAGACAAGCAGCCTTTTGAACACTCTCTACTAACTGATCAGTTGTTCCAGTAATAGCAAGAGGGTCTCCCCTTTCTAAAGGGTTGAGACTACCTGCCCAATAGGCAGCCCTTTGTGTTAAGGACCAGGGAGCACGATTGTTACCAGTAGTTAAAAATACTGCTGGTCCCCAATAACCTTCTGCTTCCTTTTCTGTTAACCGAATCTGGTCGCCACCAGTGAGACTCACCCTCCATACATATTCTGTCTCTGATTCCTTTGGAGAGCGGCTAAAATCCTTTTTCAATTTTGCTAGTTCAGTGGCTGAGAAGGGAATTTCTTTAACATTCATTTGAGGATCTAGATCCTCACTGTTATCGAATGTGTATTCAGTTTTTATCAAAGGACACAATGGGGCTATTGGAGTTTCTAATTTATCTAGCCTTTCCTTCATTCCTGGTAGTTCCACCTGAGGAAAAGTTTTTTCTCGAGGCAAACTATGGGTGACGGTATGGCTGGCATGCTTACACGTTAGCAGTTCCTTAAAAGCCATTTGCAACAAAGCCGAATTACGTTTCTCTCTTTCTGATTGTTCCTCGAAATTAACTATTTGATTCTGCAGAGTTTTTACCAATTCTTGTGTAACTCTAACTGATTCCTGTAGTGCTTCTATGGTTTGGAGTTCTGCCGAATGCTTTTCATTTTGGAACTCCACAGCAGCTATTAAAGCAGCCCCGAGTACGGCACAAATAAACGACTTTCCTTTTCCAGCTCGTGTACGAGCCTCATTCTGTAAGACACTAATGCAGTCCGAAACACTCTGCAAATTATGCCAATTTTGGCATGCCCAGTCCACCCCTGATAAAGAGGGACGAGCACCATGCTTTTCTAAAAGGTCAAATAACACATCTTCACTTTTCATACTGGCAATACTGTTACTCATTTCTTAATACAATGAAAGATCTATACTAAGGGAGGAGGAGGTACACGTATTCAAAAGCTCAGTTACTCCTCACCGCTCCTCCCAGGGAGATACACCACACCTAAACAAATGCAAATGCTCCAATCACTCCTCCCTTTCTTTGGGGGAGCACAAAAAATGTGAAGCTAAAGCAACACTTTCTAGGGTTCAATAGAGTAAATAAAATTTCTTGGAGAGGCACACACTTTTAAGTAACAAAATATCACTTCCTCACTTCCCCAAGAGGCGCGCGCATGCAGACACACACACACACACACACACACACAAAAGGTTCAAGCTTAGCACTTCAGTTACCAAATAATCAGAGAAGTTTTCCCGAGGAGGCGCACACGCATTAAAGAAAATGCAAGTATTCAAAATACGTCCCCGAGAGGTACACACATAAAAGGTAAAGTTTCAGAATATGGAGCGGTCTTCCTGGAGAAGGACTCACGTCTAAATTTTCAAAACTATCGCTCCTTGCAACTCCAGGAGGTGCACACAGAAAAAAATTTTTCAAACTATATGTGGAAGGACAACACTCACAGCGGGTATCCTGCCGACTATGCCATTAAATAAATGTCTCGCTCCAATTTATAGGAGGGAGAGGAGGTTCTTTTATTATCTATATACCCAGCATGAGATTAAGAAGCAACGGTTCAAATGCTGGTCTGACCAGTTTATTACAAATCTTAATTAGGGAAATGGGGAAGGGGAGGACGGACACTATTATGAATTAGGGTAATGGGGAAGGGAAGGAGGGCGATAGAAAAGATAGAAAAGAAGAAGCAAGGAGTCTTTATAGGAAACAAGAGGGACATAGTCACCACCATGGATCCAGCGTGGTTCGTAGTTCAGTCTTTGATCTTCAGCAGCGGTGGGTCGTCGGGCATTGTTGTTCTATTGATGACGATGACAATGACCATGGCGATGATGGCCCCTTTTCAGTGGTTTCAAAGTGGTTGAGTCAGTTGTCTTTGCAGTGACAGCTCAAATCCAAAAGTGGTTGAGTCAGCTCTCCTTTGAGTGGCAGCTTCTGGCTCTGGGATCTCAGCAGGAAACTCCTTTGTTCTTATCTTTCTGGCCTTGCCAGCAGATAAGAGGAAGCAGGGAGGCACCAACTTGTATCTTGCCTTCGCAGCATACAATGGTATCATCCCCCAGCCTTCCATAGCAAACAGGAGTTATTTGGTCACAGGCTAGATCTTCTGCCAGTAAACAGTCCTGAGCACTATCTTCTGAAGGCAAACAGCTCCAAAGATGTAAAATTGTCCACACAGTGATGTTGATTGCCACACAACACCCATCACTTGCCTCCTCAACAAAATACCTCAGGAAGCAAGCTTTGAGCCAAAAAAAAAAAAAAGAAAAGAAAAGAAAAAAAAGGATTCTCACACTATGCAGTGCCCACCTAGGCTTTTCGACACAGTGATCCTTGTGGGTTCCTTCCAACTCAGGATATTCTGTGATTTCACGCTTAACTGAAGTAGGTCTGATGTTGTAATACTTCTGTAAGTAATCCTGGCACGTTAGAGTATGAGCTTATATTCTCTGTATAGAAATTTATGGAGATTAGGTTTTCTCTATTTTGTACATTTTACAGAACTGTGCTTCTAAGACTTCACTTCAACCTGCTGATCCTGTGTGGCTGGAAACTTGAATGCTGCTTGATCTCCATTTAAGCTAGAAGTGTATCTTTCAGACGGTCTTGAATCTTACAGCTATACCTGGCTTCCAAATAATTGTGTACACTGGGCTTACATAGTGGTACAATTACCCTTATGAGTATGTGTCCAGAATATCACTGTGCTCCAAATTCCAGATCAGTATTTTAGTGATTACCAACATCATTTAAATGTTCCAGGGAAGAGATAGTAAGAGATAATAACCTAAGATGATTGTTTTCATATATCCTGTGAAAGCAATTTGGTTTTTTCAAACTATGTTTGTGATAACACTGGACACATTCAGACACTGGTGTATTTTAACTCTGTTCCTAGAAATCATAAACAGTATTCATTGTTCTGGCTCAGAGATGGGAAGGAATCAGCCAACTTGTTTTGTTTGCCCTTAGGCCATGGTAAAGTGTTGTAAAGCTCACAAAACCAAAGCAACAATGAATAAGTCATTTATTCCATGTTTCTAGAAATTAAAAGCAGTTTATTTTTCCATCCTAATTTTTACCCTTCGTTTGTTTTCTCATATGACTCCAATAGATAGGGCTTCATAGTTACATAGTTACTGACGCATTTTTCTGAGACGCAGTTTTCTTGCAAAATACAGTAAAGAAGTTGGTTTGAATTGGTAACAAAATCTCACACAGTCTGACAAGAAGTAAGGAGGCAAGAAGCAAAAGGAATTGAAAAATTGTTTAGATTCAAAGGCTGTGTTTCTGGGTTAACAAAAAGAGTAATAAGGGAGTATGAACACATTTTAAAAACAAAGCAAAGGAAAAATGAAGAAATTGAAATAAGTAGGGATTGTTATATATATATATATATACACAAATAAATGACTTGTCTGATTTGCGGTTCTAATTTTGTTTGGTCACTGTATTACTTGCCTTTTTTTACTATGAAAAGATTACTACAAATGATAAAATTCCAAGAATCATTACTTCTGGCATTTGTGTGTTCAAATTGAGTACTTAATTACAAAATCTCAGATGCATGTTTTCTACAACTTTTCCCTTATTAAGGAAAAAGTGCATGAATATCTGCATCATAAAAATGAACACAATCTTCTAAGGCAACAAGCGCAATATGTAACATCAACTTGTTCTTTAAAACTGATTAAAATTATTTGCTATGCACTTTTCAAACGTGTAAAATATGATTCCAGATTACAAACAAATGTGCATTCTGCACACAGCAGATAAATTCACTGCGATCCCAAAATCATTAAAAAGTAATTTATAAACCTGCAAAATTCAATTCAGTACATTAAGTTTTTCTGGTTAAAAAACATTTACAAAGCCAGTATTCCAAAGGAGGGGCTGGGAGATGATCACACCTCCATTAAAATCAAATGTTTAACTTACATAAGTGATTATATAAGTGACAAACTGCAAAGATACAATGGACTTCATATTTCAAGTGATGCCCCGTTTCTATTTAAAATGCATTGGGTATGCCAGTGGTTGCATGTGTAATTCACGTTAAACAGGATTAGACCTGCCATATTGAACTTTCTGAAAACTCCCAGGAAAAATTACTCTTTCTAAACCATTGTTTATTTCAGCAGAAACATCAACTTCACTTTTGCATTACTTCTAACTTTTTCATAATTTTGCATGCTAGTAAACAAAATTACCTGCCATGGGATTCATATTTTTTACCTACAGATATAAAACACCTCTGTTTGCAGTGAGTAATCCAACACTGCAGTCCTCCTCCATTGCATCAGTAAATGTATTTATAAATAGAGCAGATAGACTAAGCAAAGCAAAGGTTCATCCTCTGCCACAATTGATCCTAAACCTATTGAAAGCAAGTGAAAGATTCCAGATGCCTCCAGTCAACTTTGAGTCAGATCCCAAGTGGTCTTAAAGAAACTTTGTGTTTCTACCACTAGATCTCTGAAGTTCTTCCTTAAACCAGTGAGATATTTCACTGATTTGCATTGCTATAAGTGTCTGACATATAATAAATGTCACTATAAAAACTGTCATGGGCAAGATATGAAAACTGCAGCTGACTTTCAAGGACCACTCTCTTGGTGGAAGAAAAAGTGTTCATCTCCTTTGCAAGCACAGTACTATTGGAAAGCACTTAACTTGCTTTTTTCCCTTGCTCCAGCCTTGCATATTTGGCTAAAGAGAAGAGCAGGACACAAAAAGCTCCCACAGTTTTCCTCGAAAGGGGAACCTATACTGAAATCCAAGAAGGAGAGGGTTAAAAGGAGGGTTAAAACTGTAAAGGAGGAGAAGGGAAGATAATTGCTTAAGGTTGAATTGTGGAAGAGAGGCTGAGGAAATAAGCAGGAATGGAGTAGAAAAATATCCAGAGATTGTGGAGCCAGCAGGCAGCTGACAAGGTAAAACAAGGTAAAGCATCAAAAGCCAGGCAAATCATACCTAAAAGACAATCACACTACGTGATATGGTGTTTGAATAGATGACAGGAAAGCTGTACTAAACTCAAGTTAAATAATCTGTAACAAATTCAAAAATCCCAAATATTGGCTGGAGAAACCAGTAGACAAGTCATTTGTCATTAAAAATAGTAGGGGAATGTGCTTTGTTATGTGCTGTATGTTGCCATTTGTTCTGATTAAATGCCCAGAAGATTCCTTATAGTTCCACAAATACTGCTAGTCTAGAATATTGCATGTATCAAATAACATTGAGTGTATGCACAAGTTACCTCTGCTGAGAAGTAATCTTTGGCATCTTACCCCCTTGTCTCCAGAATGCTTGTACAACAAGCATGGATCATTGCAATGATCAATTCTGTATCACCACTACACAAGTAGTTGAACATGTACTGCTGTACAGGCAGTAACTTCTGGCAAGTGAGGGAGAGGATCATGCAGACTGCCCTGGAAACTCTCTTGCTGCTAGAGAAATCATTAAGTGGAATTGTACCTTCAGTGACTTTCTAATCAGAAGGCCCTGACTTCAGGAAATGTGCTGATGCTCTGATGAACTGAGAAGAAATATCAGCCTTATCTGTAAGTCATCATAGGAATGATGGTGGAGGGAGAAATCTTAGTGATATAGTTCTAGAGAGAAAAGAGACCTTATGGAAATTGCATTTCTGGTTCCTTGATTGGTGCATTTCAAAACAAGTCTCATTTAGGCACACCTAAGCAACAAGGTAAAGAGCTTGCCTTTAAGTATAATCTACATTTGTGTCATGGTTTTATGATTTTTGGTTATCAGTATTCCACATCATAATATCATGTAGTGCACTGGGAGTTAAGGTGTTGATGCTCCTGTTCTGGGTACCTGTCCAGGAGAGAAGAAGAACTACATACCCCAGGGGGCTTTGCAGTCAGAAAGGAGATACAACTCCTGGCAAGGTCACCTGATATCTCTCTCTTTGGCAGGCTCTCCTCCCTGCTGCTCAACCAGACTGCACATCTCACCTCAGTGTTATAGTGAGGCCTATCCACCTTTCAGACACTCTCTCTCATTATATTTGATTTATTAGCTTCAATTCTAATTATATTGTATTATAGTGTGTTATCTTGCATTCCGATACTATATCTAGTAAATTAGTTTGTTTCTCCTCAGATTTTTGCTGCTGTTTTTAACTATTTTGAGGTCCCCTGTTTCCCTTTTTTGGAGGCGCGGATTTTGCGAAATCCCTCTGTCCTGCTAGTCACAGAACCAGGCTGAACCAGCCTGTAAAATGTTGATAATTTCATGCTTGGTTCTACTTGTCAGCAGTCAGTCTGCAAATGGCTAGTGTGGGAGGCTTGTAGGATCCCCTCCTGCTTTTGTAGAGTCTGATCAAGTCCCAGTTCTGCAGAGAGAAGCTTGCAGTACATCCATGGCCCAGGGATCACACAGAGAGTTATCAGTTCATGATGTTAATGGGATGCAAATTACTGTATTGCAGGCCTGCCCCACAGCTTTCATGTTCTGACTTAGATGTGTCACAGCAAAGTGAGGCTTCTATAGCTTCATGAAGGTGCAATTTGAAAGATTGTCTACAGGTCTTACAATAAACAATAGTGAGTTATAGGTATCTGTTTTAATCCAGCAGGTAGAATCAAGCATGACTTTTTGTACACTCCTGATTATATTTGTTCAGTATTTCAAGAGCATGAGAATTGATCAAATTGATACACTTGATCAAAATGATTGGTGTTATTTTTTGGACAAGCAGAACATTGGAAAGGTGCTCAAAAATCCCATTGTTTTAAGGGCTATGGAACATAGACTCTGAGAAAATGTTTCTCATTCTAGCAGGATGGAGAAGAAGCAGATCTGAAAGAGAAAAAATGAAAAGACCAAAGATGAAGGGGATTACAAAAAAAAAAAAAAAAAAAAAAAAAGAAAGAAAGAAAGAAAAAAGAAAGAGAATGGTATATATGGATCAATGGATGCAAAGTAAATAGAGAGCATCCAGAAGCATGTAGAAGCCTTATCTGATGAGGGTGCACAGTGACTGAAAAAGAAATTGGAAAACAAAGCAAACTGTTATTAAAAACAAAACTCTCGTACTTCTTGCTCATGCTGTCAGCAATTCTCTCCTTGGTGCTGTGCGAACCAACATCTTCCTTTACAATTGCTTGGAAATTATTCTCTCATTCTACAAAACAGGAAATTACAGCAAATAATACTATCTCAGCTGATATCTCACTCATGCTGTGTAGGTTACCTACATATAAAATACTTATCTAATAAATAGCATTTTTTCTCGCTGAGCAGCAGCATATTTTTTGACTTGTAGGATTGCTTTCTGGAAACTTGTGATCAAGTAGGTTGTATTCAGAGCAAGTATCCTTCCCCCTTAGTCCTCTGTGGAGCTCAGTTCCTAAAGGCTTCTTTAACATGTTGTACATTTTCTTATTTTAAAAAATTTAAATATGTAATTTGCAATTCTGTTTTTATGTTCCAATAGATCTCATAAAATTAATTATTTCTCAACCCTTTTTGAATTCTTCTAGTTTGCATATCAAGTGTTTCTTATTGAAAAAAAAAAAAAATCCTTGAATTTTGCTCCAGTAAAAACAAAGAAATCCTTAATATTGACTGCTCATACCTTCACACATTTCAAAGTACCACTTTCCCTCACAGTGACTGTTCAGCTTTCCTGTAGGATTTTGTTTTTTAAAATGTTAATGACTTTCTCCCCATAGGAGATGATTCTGTTTCTGGGCAAGTTTGTCAATTAGCATTATATTTGTATAGATACAGTATTAAACACTATACATTTACATGGCAAACACAAACCATACAAAACAGTCAGTTTAGAGAGTTCTCAGTAATCAGTGCCTGTATTTTTCATGGCCCAAGGGAAAAATAAGAAAAAGATCTGCGAGTATTCATTCAAGTGCAAATCAGAATTTCAGATCACACTTACTCATGACCCATTTGTTTTTGCTCTCCTTGAACTTTAAAGCACTCAAGCAATACACAAGAAATTTCCTCCACCAAAATCTGTAATTGCCTGACCTAATACAACAATGGTGGTAGTCCTACTTCAAGAAGGACATTGGCCTAGATGATCTCTTGAGATCCCTTCCAATCAACATTTTTATGACTTCAAGATTCTGTGATTCTGAAGCTAATTTGAACACAGGCAGGTGGGCTCATCCACAGGCACAGAACCAAATTCTTATCTCTTCATTACATTCCAGTCAATTATCAAAACCAGTAAATGAATATATGTGATGACATTATAGTTTTTGCTTGTTCAGTTTGGCCCCTTGCAAATCAAATACGAATTGCTGACAAGCTACCTGAAAAAGCTCTGGTGTCAAAACAATATTTTTCATAAATTTATCCAGCTGAAGGAATTGTGTTTAAGAGCACAGCAAAATAATTTTCTGTATGTTAAGAGGAGAAATCTATCCTAAATATTACGGCATATTTGATGAGAGACTAAGTTTTCAAAGAGACATTAGATTGATTTGATAACTTCACTGATAAATCATTCACTAGAAGTAAGAAATATAATGGATTAAAATTTTTCAGCAAAATTTTTTATCATATCAGAAATTAGTGTGAAAATTGTTTACTTGGAAAATAGAAACAACTCAACAGGTTGTGTCCCAGTGGTATTTATTGAACAGGAAAGAGGCTTTTACTAGATTTTCCTAAGAACGTGAGACCAAACTTTTTTAATGTTTTAACTTCTGAGTTAGTCAAGTAATATAGCCATGTTCAAGTGACATTTGCTGGTGATGTGAAGTTGCAATATGTCACTGACGGAGCAATGTTGCAATGTTTTATGTAAACAGGTAAATGACTCTGGAGATTGCAGTAAAGAAAATGGTTTAAAAATGAATTGTACAAAGATCAAAGTAATACAATGAGGGATGAACATCAAGAGCAGCTTTAATATCTTGAAGTTTGTCAGCTGGAAGTTGCAGAAGTGGGAGAACGATGTGCAACAACAGCTTACACAAAGTATGAATATGTCCCCCTGAACGCCACCTACAATGCATTAAGTGAAATGTTCCTAATAGAAATAGGAATATTCACATCACTGTGCCAGCCAAAGTTTAGCTAATTGGTTTCAAGCCATCATTTTCAATTTTCTCTTTATTTTTTTTATTGTAGTTTTAGAATATCAGTTCACATGATCCAAAAAAAGGACTGCATGAGTTATCAAAGGTACAACTTATGAACTGCAGATAATTGTAATAAAACAGCTTCTTATTTAAAAAAAATAAAATAAAAAAAAATAAAAAAAAAATTCACCACAAACACAAACCTACTTCCTGAAATCTTTATAAAATAAAATTTGAAATGAAAGTACTAAGATGGATTCCTATTTGCAATCTCTGTAATGATAATGATCACAACTCCCTGAAGAACATTATAACTTACCTTGGGGCAAAATACAACTGGGAGATGAAATAACACAGAATGGAAAATTAAAAACGTGCCTTACCTTTGCTTTGCATAGAAAAGTTCCAAAGTTACACAACATTCTTCTTCTTACCATAAACTTAGTCATTGCTGCAGAGTCATCTGTTGCAAAAGGCACAGAATGGCAGAAGTCTTACTTTTTCTTATAAATATTTTTCACAAATATTTTACTTTCACACTAATTCCATAGGACAATTAATACTCACTACCTCTCATTAAGCCAAAAATATATGTGGATGATATGGAGAAGAGAACTGACAAAGCAAGTAACACAATATTTTATCCTTAGCATGATGTGCTGCTCTATCCAAGGCTGTTCCTAAAAACAGGCATCTTAATACATTTTAGGCATTGTTAGGTTTCCCACCTGAAAAACAGCTACCAATGCAAAAGGCTGTGAGTCTCCCATAAATTGTGTGCCAGAGCTATCAGCCCTGTGCAGATGTTTTGCATATTTTGGGATATCTCAAGCAGCAACAAATGCTTTTGTTTAGGCAACCAAACTGTATCCTTGTCTACTTTCAGGTGAACTGAATGCCTCTCAAGGCTCCAAAAGGAACATTGAATGTTGAGTTGATTTAATTGAATTTCTAAAATGAAATTGTCTGTGCCGAGATCCCAACATTACTAGTGCAGATCCCTACTTTGGATTAGCTCTACTGGTTCAGAGCCTGAACACTCATTGGCAGCTGGAACAGACTACACACATACCTCGAGTACTTTAGATATGTTTAAATTGGAAGGAAATCTAATTCATGCGAATCCAGATTGCTCAGTGACAGAAGTAAAAGTACAGGAAGTAGGGGGATGCAGGAAGATCTGTCTTAGAAAGCTGCTCATGCTCCCAGCTAAAAATGCTATTGTAGACAGTCCCGTAATGTAGCTTAAGTGTAAGAAAAGGTCTAATTGCAATGGCCAAGGGCTTTCTGTCTGCTAATTTGTTCCTTCCCTCCAGCAGAAAAAAAAAAAAAAAAAAAACCAAAAAAAAAAAGATGAAAAATGAAACTTCCTTAAAATTTTTAAATTTAAAAAATAATTTTTTTTTTTTTTTTTTTTTTTTTTTAATACTAAGAGAAAGCACTGTCACTGTTATCCTGCTTTTCTAGAGGACAAAGTTGTCTTTATCCAGCTTTAGCCATTTGCTATATTTCTTCTTCTTCAGTATTGGAACTGAATAATTCTTGGTAGCACAGCACTGAACTTCCATAGGGTGATAGTCTGATCTTCTCTGATAAATGCTCTTCTCCACTGTGGTATATAGCTAAATTCTCCTTGCTCTTAATTAGCTGCACATATCTCATTAACGAGCTTTAAATCAAAGCCAGTCAGAAAGTGGCTACTGTCTCCTCTTGCAGGAGGGAATATTTCCTCCCTGTTACCCTTAGAGAATCACTAAACAATCAGCAAAGGAGATTTCAGAATAATGTATCTCCTTGTCCCCTAAAGCTATGCAAATGATCTTTTTTATAACACTTTTCAATCTAATTGACACTTGTAATAAAATTCTGCCTGCACTGATCAATCTTACCTTAGAGTCATCCCACACCATCCCTTTAAGTAGTGCCCTTCAATTAAAACTTCCACAAAGCTATGAAGACTGTAATAATCCACTTGTAGGGAGTGAGCTACTTGTTGCTCTGAGGATTTCATTAAAGATACTTAAAGCTACATATTTTAAGGCAGTGGCTTCATGAAGGAAGTTTTGTGAGCTTATGAATTCCACTTGCTGTTTAATTATGGCCAGGATTACACTACACAGACTTAATCAAAACTGTTCCGTGGTTTCAAACAGAATGTAGCTTTCCTTATTTCCTGTAACTGGCATCTCCAGCTATCGTTATTTGGTGCATTCTTTCAAAACACCTCAAAATCATGACAGAAACCATGCATCATCAGGAAGTGAAATACTGTTTTAAGAAAATATTTCCAATCTCATTGTTCTATATTGACCATCAACTGAAAATGGCAATTAATTATTGTATACAAGATGAATCACCGCCAGCTCCATCCATTTCTGAGAAATCTGATGGAATACTTGATGGAGCACCAGAAATCCCTTCAGATAGCTAAAATAAAATTGATATAAGAGAGATAAAAACATTCATTTTTGTATACAAACAAGGTACCTACAAAAAATATAATGGTTCTGAACTGTGACAAAGCTGCATGTATCATAAACCAGCTTATATATGAAATGAAGAGTCCTGCTCTTTGCCAGCCTCAGTGTTCATGCTGTCTTTCTACAGAAAAATTAAAGGGGTTTAAAACTGTTGCTTTCTTCTCTAGTACTGGTGGCAGAACTGAATGGAAAATGAAGACTGTTTTTCACCTTATATTTAAGACATTTTTATGTATTGTTAACAAATTTGCAATGTGTTATTAAAGAAACTAGGAAATGCAAGACCAGTGTCTCAATTCTTGTGAGAAACAGCAAAAAAAGATAGTATTTGGTTGCCTAAAATATAACATACATATGAGAAGATATATATATTTTATTAACTATAAAGAACGTGTTTTGGAACTATATCTACTGATAATCGTTGCTTTTGTTGGTACTACAAGAACTTAAGTTTTTAACTTCATGTAGATACATTTTTGATAGCACTGCAGTATTTTAATTTCCTTTTATGAATTCATACTGCTAATAGAACATTTTAAGGTAACGGCTGTAACTCATATTGCAAGCATATGTTTTAAGTAGAAGTCATTTCTGTGCACTGAAGCTTAAATGCTTAGTTTACAACATGCATTTTACAGAATCATAGAATCACAGAATGTCCTGGATTGAAAAGGACAACAATGATCATCTAGTTCCAATGCCCCTACTATGTGCAGGGTCGCCAACCACCAGATCAGGATGCCCAGAAACACATCCAGCCTGGCCTTCAATGCCTCCAGGGATGGGGCATCCACAACCTCCTATGGCAACCTCATAGTCAGTGTGTCACCGTCCTCTCAGTGAAAAACTTCCTCCTAATGTCTAACCTAAACCTTCCCTGTCTGTTTAAGACCGTTCCCCCTTGTCCTATCACTATCCACCCTCATAAACAGCCAAGAGCTGAGAGGGACTATCACCTCCCTCTCCCTGCTGGCCATCCTTTTTTTTTTTAATGCAGCCCAGAACACAGTTGGCCTTCCAGGCTGCAAGCGCACACTACTGCCTCACATCCAGCTTCTCATCTACCAGGACCCCCAAGTCCTTCTCCACAGGGCTGCTCTCAAGGAGATCTTCCCCAGTTTGTATAAATACCTGCACTTGTATAAATACACCCTGCATTTGGCTTTGTTGGACCTCATTAGGTTTTCATGGTCCCACTTCTCCAGCCTGTCCAGGTCTGTCTGGATGGCTTCCCTTCCTTCCAGTGTATTAACTGCACCTCTCAGCTTGGTGTCATCTGCAAACTTGCTGAGGGTGAACTTGATGCCATCGTCTGTGTCACTGATTATGATGTTGAATAGCACCAGTCCCAGGACCGGCCCCTGAGGGACACCATTTATGACTCTCCTCCACCCTGACACAGAACCATTGATCTCTACCCTTTGGCTGCGTCCAGCCAGCCAGTTCCTAATCCACCGAACAGTCCATCCTTCAAATCCACACCTCTCCAATGTAGTGAGAAGGATGTGGTGAGGGACCATGTCAAAGGCCTTGCAGAAGTCCAGGCAGATGACATCCACTGCCCTTCCCCCATCCACCAAAGCTGTCACTCCATCATAGAAGGCCACCAGATTGGTCAGGCACAATCTGTCCTTGCTGAAGCCATGCTGGCTGTCTCAAATCACCTCTTTATCTCACATGTGCCTAAATATAACTTCTAGGAGGATCTGCTCCATGATCTTCCCAGGCACGGAGGTGAGGCTCACTGGCCTCTAGTTCCCCGGGTCTTCCTTTCTCCCTTTCTTAAAAATGGGAGTAACATTTCCCTTTTTCCAGTCACCAGGGACTTCACCAAACAGCCATGATTTTTCAAATATGATGGAGAGTGCCTCAGCAAGCAACCACATCAGCCATCTCTTTCAGAACCCTAGGATGGATACCATCTGGCCCCAAGGACTTACACACATTCAGTTTCATGAGGAGGACTCAGACTTGTTCCACTGCTACAGTGGGACAGAAACCACTCCCCACACCCTCACCTAGAGGCTCACAATCCTGGCAGACACAGGAAGTCTGACCACCCATGAAGGCTGAGGCAAAGCACCCATTGAGTACCTCAGCTTTTTCTATGTCTCAGGAAGCCAGCTCCCCATTACCTTTCATCAGAGGGGGAACACTCTCCTTGGCCTGTCTCCTCCTGCCTATGTACCTGTAGAACCCCTTCTTGTTATCTTTCACATCTCTCGCCAAGTTCAGCTCCATCTGTGCCTTGGCTTTCCTAATCCTACTATGGACATACATACATGGACAGCAGCCCTGTATTCCTCCCAGGATACACAACCCTGCTTCCACTTTCTGCTTTTTATTCCAATCCAGAAGATTTTCTTAAACCGACAGATTTTAAAATCTTATTTCTGCGTAATAGGGATACACCTTATCCATCAGGTTACATGCAATCACAGGACAAGAATGATGGACATGGGCACCTCTTTACTGTTCCCCCTCCTGAATCTGATGGGAGTACAGAAAGGATTTACAAATGCAGATGAAAAGGCTGTAGTTTGATTAGCAAGTGAATTCTCTAAGGTGTACTGAGGTGATCACAACTTCTATAATCAACAATTGAAGCATATTGTTTTCTGGGAAATCTTACTAGCTTATAGATGTTGTGTGGCAGAAGGAAAATATCTCAGATACCCTCCACTCTCTGCATCCCAGCAAGAGAAGATGCCTTCATGTGATACGTTCAGACTTTCTGTCAATCTGTCTGTTCCTAAGAGTTACCTCCAGGCAGCTTCAGACACAGGCCTACAACCCACTGAGCATCTCTGAAGAGGTGCTTTGGATCCCTCTCTGGTCAGCTGAGAAAAGCAGGCTCATGGCTTGTCTTTTAACTGGGTTTCAGAAACAGTACATTTCTCTTTAAATAAGGTACCTGGGCTTTCAATTCTGGAGATCTGAATCTGAACTCTACATAGACCAGAAATTCACTCTTAATGTTTGCAGTATGGTGGATATGTCCCTGTACATGTCACTGAAGATAGCTCTTTACCTCCAAACCAAGAATTTGTTCAATCTCTTTTATATTCAAATTTTGGCATTAATTTAATAGAATCGTAGAATGGTTTGGGTTGGAAGGGACCCTTAAGATCATCTGGTTCCAACCCCCTGCTATAGGCAGGAACACCCCTCTAGACCAGGTTGCTCAAAGTCCCATCCATCCCAGCCTTGAATGCTTTCAGGAAGGGGGGGCATCCGCAGCCTCAATGGACGACCTGTCCCAGTCTCTCACCACCCTCACAGTAAAGAATTTCTTCCTGATATCTAGTCTAAATCTACCTTCTTCCAATTTAAAGCTATTTCCTCTCATCCTATCTCTACCTGCCCTTATAAAAAGTTCATCCTCAGCTTTCATGTAGTTCCCCTTCAGGTACAGAAAATAACTAGCCCATCATGACTAGTAAGCAAATCAGAACGATAATAATTTGTCACTATTTCAAAGGTATGTCAGTACAATGGAGAAGTTAGCTCCGAATCTGTACGTATATATCTATATTAATTTTGGCAGACCTATCTATTTTAAGCCAAAAGCTAGGTGTAAACTACTACCCTGGAACTTCTTATTCTTCCATTCCTAATGAGAAAAAGACACAACTGGGAAACCTCAGAGAGCTTCAGTGGCTGAATATCTTTCCAGAGAAGACACTGAATTTGCACTGATTTATTCCTAAATTCAGCTCAGATTAAACTGAGATTTTGCTGTCCTCAACAGTTTCTTGCCATTTTTGCCACCTACATTAGTGGCAATTTCTAAAAGCAACTTCCAGCTAGATAATACCAGTTCAGTTCCCCTGGGGCTAGCAATAATTTAAAATATATTTATCCACTTAGGAACAGACAGATCAAAGAGCAGCTGGGTTAGGAGGGGGAAAAAAGCAACAACCAAGACTTGAGGGGATTCTTAGGTTTCAAAACAGAAAGGGTTGCTTTTATATGGTTTTTTTTTGGTTGTTGTTTTTACATTATATATTTTTTTCTAGCTTCCCCACAAATATCCTGGTAGAACAAATGAATGCATTCTGTATGAAAAAATCTGCGACAGTTTGAAGGGCACAGAATTCTTCTGTTCCAAGATCTCTCTGTGGACACTGCCCAGAAGTGATGGGAATTCCTAGACTCCGAGAGCACATCACTTACATTAATTATTGAAATAAACTTCATATCAGGTTCAGCATTTTAAAATATATTTATTTGCACAGAAGAAGAAAGAAGTAGGATGCCTCCGATGTCTCTGCCATCTGCTCCTTTGAAAAGAAGATGCATCTCCTTGTCTCCAAGCATAGATAATTTCTTATTTACAAAGCTGAAATAAAAACAGCTCCAGAAGCCTGTGTTAAACTCAGGACTTTGGATTCATAACACAACATCTCTGTCTTATATTGCATTTTACGATTCAGAAGTCCTCACTGTGGATGTTCAGGTTTGTAGATGACACTATGCTGAGTGATGTAGCTGATATGGCAGAAGAAATGGATGCTGTCCAGAGGTACCTGGACAAGTTTGAAAAATGGACTTCTGCAAACCTAATGAAGTTCAACAAGGCCAAGAGCAAGGTGTTGGGTGGGGAACCAGATTTAGCAAGTGGCAACCCTGTCCACAGCACTGTGGTTGGAACTTGATCTTTAAAGTCCCTTCCAGCCCAAGCCATTCATTGAGTCTATGATTCATTGATTCATTTTTGAAGATTGGGATCCCAAACAGCTTAAGATGAAACTGATGTGTTGAAAGCATGGCCTCCTAACCTCTCTTCTCTGCTCATTTAATATTTCATTTAACGCAGTGGACATTTTGTAGTTATTGCTTGTGCTATATTTAAAATATTATCATTGCATTAAAATCAAACTAAGAGCTAAACTAACTCTTTTTCTGGTGTTCTAAAGCCTTCCTGTCCACATTACAGGGCTTTTAAATTCATCCGTTTTGCAAATTGCTCTTCTTTGGATAGTTGTTAAACTGTTTTACATGTAAAAGAAATTGTTATGTATCCAGGAGTCTGGTGTCAGCCCAATAATTAGGAAATTGATTAATGCTGCAGCTACGGATTTTTCTATCGCTTTCAAATCACAGACTGACATCTTAAATAACAAAAGGAACCAAAGCTCAAAAAGACAGTATCAGCAAGAAACTTATCACCATGTTATCAACATTTAACTTAATAGTTTCTTCCCATATGTTTTTGCTCCAAACTAATTTGAAAGAAAGTATTGGGAGCTTTATTTGTAGTTCAGTGGGAAATCATGCTCAATAATCTATTAATTCTCACCCATGCAGCCCTCAAAATCAGAACTCAGTCATAGCCAACCTTTCTCTTAGCATCTGATTGATTTCTCTTGGAGACAGGACATATATCTGATCATAAAGAATATTTATCACCTAGAGAAACCTAGCAACATTTCCAGGGCCACAAAGGGAGAGCAGAACTTGGGAGATGGAGGGTTGGACAAGGTGTAGGAAATCTGACTGCAAGGAATCTCCTCTCAAGTGTATATCTGTAAGCTAGTCAGTAAATATCCTTTATACAACAAGCTTTCTTTATTTGTTCCAGTGCTTTCTACAGTGCTGTTTGCCCTTTCAAAACTGATTCAAGACTTATATGCTGGACTACTCATGTTCATCCTTAGTCTAAAATTCTGTTTTGATCCTTGTATGTTCTATAGGCCTTCCAAATTAATTTCCTTCCTTTCTGCTACAAACTCTGCATGATAATAGAGAGGGATGAATGCAGCAGGACATTCTCACATCTGCAAATGAAACAGCAGCATTTTTTCCAGTGCTCTTGCTGTCTTTGTTTGTCATTATTGTATGATCAATGCTTTGGCTCTGCATTTACAGTATCATGACAGTTTCTTAGGTCGGTTTAAAAGACTAGAGTTAATGAGTAAAGAAATAGAGTTTGTTTGCTAAAAACATCAGTAATGTTTGTGAAGAACATGAGCTGATTGTAAATCAACTTGGAGCAACTGTGAACTAATTAACACAGGATATTTTAACATAAATTGGATGGATGAAGAAAACCTATTCAATTAAACACCTGTTTGTTGAATGAGGTTTGTCTCACTTGATTAATGAGTCTGCAAAGTTAAATAGCTACTCAGGTAAATGCTCTTCTATCTACTGAACCCTCTGTATTGAAACTCAGAACAGATGTACAAATTCTGAGTTTTTAAGAACAGTTGCCTCGTGGGTCTGCATTAAATAGAGAAAAAAAAGATATTTGTTAAATGTTCTGAAATAACTTTCTTTGGTCACTTTCATTTATGATTCGGTGACGGACATCAGCTAAAGTGGAAAAAAAAAAACTGTCTTGACCGAAAATGGTCACTTTGGTAGCAAACTGCATCCACCTGCTCATGCACAGTACACTGCTGAAATGTTTTTGGTGAAACTAGGGCAAAAAATGCCAGCAGCTTGAGAAAGTGGACTGAAAGATCACTTTTTGTCAAAGAAAATAAAGTTCTGCATACTTTTAAGACTGAAAGAAGCCATTATAATTATATAATATAAATAACGTGACCTCCTGAGAAGGGTTAAATGCTTTTCTCACGAAACTCTACGTATAAAATTCATGACTGATGTTTGAGGGATTGCACATACCTTACAAAGACATTTAGTTCTGATATTTAGAAGAGGGAGAAAGACATTAGAAATCTCTGGTTTGCTCTGCTTGGAAAGTGGTCTTTTCAAATCTACAGCAGTGTTACTTTTAATCAGGTGAGAAGGCAGATAAACAGAAGACCTGGGCATTTACTTAGGACAGTAATTCCTGAACCAAAACAAAGAAAAAGATAACTGAAATCAAATACTATACAGTGTGAGAACAGTACCAATAAAAACAAACTAAACATCTAGTTTGAAATCTTTCCTGCTTAGCTAGAACTAATAATGTCTGCAATGCTAGAATTCCCCAGAAAAATCAGGTTAAAGGTTTCTGTCTGTTTTGTTTTGTTGATTTTTAATCTGGAGCATTACTCCAGGATTCTTCAAAGAACATCTAAAACCACCTGGTCAGCGGTGATTTTCCTGCTGAAAATAGCCCAAGGTGTCATGCTTTCCTTTCCTGCAAAAGAGTATGTTGAAAGCTGTTTGATCATCTAAATATTTCTAGGATGCAGCAATAACAAATACCAAAATAATTCTTTCTTTCTTATTGCACTGGGACAGGGTACTGGTTTAAAATTGTGACCACTGATGGCACACTTCATAGATAGGAAATCCAGTGAGAAAGACATATGTCATGGTTCTATGTTTTTTGTTTGTTTTTTTTGTTTTGTTTTGT
>NW_024962262.1:27565193-27635519 GCF_019238085.1 Lagopus leucura
TCGCCCCTGTCACGGACATAGATTGATCTGGTCAAATCCGTGACAGACATAAAACTGTGAAGAGTGCTTTAAGAATTTAAAATGAAAGAGGCAAAAACCCTGCGGAGGACTAAATATGTTTGCTAAGCTGCTATGTTATATAAAGTTAAATTTATGATTTGCTTATCTGTGATTTGTTTTCATTCCTGAGCATTATAAATCGAGAATAGATAGGCTTTTTTTATTACTATAAAATGATTGCCATATACAGAAGGTCAAACCTTAATCTTACTTGGATCTGCACTGCCTGAAGTCCCTTGACTTGTACTGCTGGAAATATGCAGAAAATTGTGAGAGATTTTCTGTAACATACAGAGTTTTTCAGTTTTTCCAGAAAAAACAACCTGATCTAGAGAGATGCTAGTAAGAGTTTGAACTTTATCTCTCAAGAAAGGACTTGCAGATTATCAGTTCCTCTTCTGGATGATGTTCACAACAAAGTCATTCTCTCCAGTACTGCAATAGCATCAAAGCAACTTTGTCCTCCATTTAATGTGATTAAGAACTAATGTGAGAAGAAAAAAAAAAATCAATGAAATTGCACTGTCAGTATGCGTATTTCAAGAAAGCAAATAGAAGCATAAGACTAGCATACAAATCATGAGCGGTTTTCTTACAAGAAGTATGAGGTACATTGTGTCTCCTTCATGGTTTAAGCTTCCAGACCTAGTCCTTCCAGAGTCTCCTGCCAAGTACAATCAGATAATTCATTTTAATTTTTATTTTAAGTAATGACCTAGTGGAACGTAAAAGAAATAGTCAGATTTCCTACAGAACAAAAAATATGTTTGAATTTTGGAGTTTTGCTAAATGTAAGCTCTATTTGAAAGTCTTCTCACTGCTGGCTGTTCAGAACAGCCTTCTTATGGGTCCATCCCTTTCTGGGTCACTTTGACTTGGGAAAATTTTTCTATGCACAAATAAAAACTGCTTTTGTGCTGCATAATGATCATTAATATACACAATGCAGCTACATAGTACAAGTGACTGAGTGGGAATGAAAATGCTGTGTGCAGTGAATGGTGGGACTGGGAGCTGTTGGGTCTAATCAGGGTTGTATCTCAGTCTCATTGAGGTATGTTATACTACTGATCCAACTTCTATTCCACAAATGATCTTGCCCAAGAAATGATGATGGACTGCCCACTAGCATGACATGATTATTAAGTGGCATTTGAAAGAATACTGATCCAGAAAGAAATGTAACATAACTAGAACGCTAGACTAAGATTTTTGCTTAATTGTAGACACAGACCTTTTAAAGACATCTTAAAACCATAATCTGGTGGCAATTAGGAAAATGAAGGTGAAGGCTCCGCAGGGAGAAACTGTTTATCTACCTTAGGCACCCAAGATAAAAGCATAGACTAACTAACCTAGAAGACCCCAAATCTCCTGCTTTTTTCTACTAAGAAGTCTTCGGGTGCTCACAGTTGAGAACAGCAACATTATATACCTAATCATAGAATCATAGAATCATAGAATCACAAGGTTGGAAACGACCTATAAGATCATCTAGTCCAACCGTCTTCTCATTACCACTGCTACCACAAGCTACTAAACCATATCTCCTCATCCAAACGCCTCTTACACACTGCCAGGGACGGCAACTCCACCACTTCCCTGGGCAGGCCATTCCAGTGCCTGACCACTCTCAGAGAGGAAAAGTTCTTCCTTATGTCTAATCTAAACCTTCTCTGGTACAACTTGCGGCCATTTCCCTGGGTTCTGTTCATTGCCTGGAAGAAGAGGCCGAACCCCTCTTCACTACAACCTCCCTTCAGGAAGCTGTAGAGTGCAACGAAGTCTCCCCTGAGCCTCCTCTTCTCCAGACTGAACAATCCCAGCTCCCTCAGCCGCTCCTCATAAGACTTGTGCTCCAGACCCCTCACCAGTTTTGTTGCCCTTCTCTGGACACGCTCCACGGCCTCAATGTCTTTCCTTTAGTGAGGGGCCCAAAACTGAACACAATACTCAAGGTTCAATAAATTATAAAAGGAATTTTTATTCTCTTTTACTGCAGTGGCCAATCTGAGCTCAAGTTGGGCTTTTGCCTTCCTAACTTCCTCCCTGCATACCTTAACTACTCCCTTGCAATCTCCCCAGGTATCTTGCCCCTTCTTCCAGAGGACATAGACTCTCTTTTTCTCCTGGAGCCTCAACAGTAGTTCCTGGCTCATCCACACTGGTCATCTACCCGTACGGCTCGCCTTATAGCATTCAGGGACAGCCTGTTCTTGCGCCTTTAAGATTTCCGTCTTGAGGAGCATCCAGGCTTCTTGGGCCCCTTTATCCTTAAGGAGTGACTCCCAAGGGACCCATGCAACAAGAACCCTGAACAGATCAAAGTCCACCCTCTGGAAGTTCAAGAAGGTAGTTCTGCTGGTCACTCTTTTGACATCTCCAAGAATGGAGAATTCTACAATTCCATGGTCGCTCTGCCCAAGATGGTCCCCACCCTTCACTTCTCCCACCCGTCCTTCTTTGTTAGTGAAGGCCAGGTCTAGCAGGGCACCACCCCTGGTAGGCTCTCCTGTCAGTTGCATAAGGAAGCAATCTTCCACACAGTCTAGCAACCTCCTGGACTGCTTCCTCTGTGCTGTGTTATATTTCCAACATTTATCAGGGAAGTTGAAGTCTCCCATCAGAACAAGTACTGGCGATAGCGCGACTTCCACAAGCTGCTCTTATAATGCCTCATCCAACTCTTCATCCTGATTAGGCAGTCTATAACAGACCCCCACCAAGATGTCACCTTTATAGGCTTTCCCCCTGATCCTTACCCATAGACACTCCACTCTGTCATTCCCAACTCCAAGCTCTTCAATATCAAAACAGTCTTTAATATAAAGGGCCACACCACCACCCTTCTTTCCTCGGCTATCCCTTCTGAAGAGCTTATAGCCATCTATCACAGCACTCCAGTCATGGGAGTGGTCCCATCATGTTTTGGTAATAGTCAAATAGGTAATATAATGATGAGATTCATGGGGCCAAATTCAAAGCAGTTAAGTTCCTGTACCAACAAGGAAAACCTTTCCACATGTATTACTGGTCCTCTCAGTCAAACAGGCAACACCACAGAGTCTTTACTTTCACCTGTGGAGAGACTAATATTAAACAATCTTACATAAAATTACAGGATGGTTAAATTGAACTTGTCCCATTCTGAAAACAAGATGGCTTGAACTGCTTAGGATGAAAGAAAATGTCTACTGTATAACATTTCATAAATGATTTCTTTTTGTGATTACGATTTTAATACATAGATCTTAGCATGTTCCCTCATTCTGTTCAAAGCTTGGGAGATAAACATGTTCTGAACCATTGCCAAGGGAAGAATAAAGGATTATCTAATTTGCATTTCCTTCAGATCATACAAAAGAAGCTAAACAATTTTTTAAAGGAACAGTTTCTGTTATTATGAAACCAGAAGAACTAAATCATAGAACCACAGAATTCTTTAAGCTGGAAGAGATCTCTGAAGGCCATGTAATCCAACTCCCCTGCAATTAACAGGGACACCACAGCTACATCAGGTTGCCCAGGGTCTGATTCAGCTTCACCTTCAAAGTCTTCAGGGGCAAGACATCAGCCACAACACTACGCAACCTGTTCCAGTGCATCACTACCCTCACTGTACGAGACTTTTTCCTTATATCTAAGCTAAATCTACCCTTCCTGAGCTTGGAACCATTTCCCCTTGTTCTATCGCCACAAACCCCCTAAATAAAATAAAAAAAAGTCTGTCCCCTTCCTTCCTATAGTTCCCCTCCAGATATTGAAAGCTCACTATCAGTCACCTCATAGCCTTCTCTTCTCCAGGCTGAACAGTCTCAACTCTTTCAGCCCGTTCTTGTAGTAGAAGTGTTCCATTCTGTGGATCATTTTTGTGGACCTTCTCAGGTCTACATCTCCCCTGTATTGAGAACTCCACATCTGAATGCAGTACTCCAGGTGAGGCCTCACCAGCATAGAGAAGAGGGGCAGGATCACCTCCCTCGAGCTGCTTGCCGTGCTTCTTTTGATGCAACCCAGGAAGGATAAAGCAGGCTTTCTGGACTGTAACAGCACATTGCTAGCTCATACCTATCTTCCCGTCTACCATTACCTCCAGGTCTTTTTTTGCAGGGCTGCATTCTGTCGTTTCATCCCTACTGGTAATGGGAGTTGCCTCGACCAAGATGCAAGAACTTGCATTTGGATTTGCTGAAGCTCATGAGATTAACCTGGATCCACTGCTCAAGCCTGTCTAGGTCCTTCTGAATCCCATCCCTCTGGTGTGTCAACCACACTCCACATCTTGGTATCATCAGCAAACTTGCTGAGGTGCAAAAATCTATTGACCCTGTTAGGAAGTTGGCTTTACATGGTGGCTTAGTATACTTCTTTCTTCATAGCCATTAAAAAAATCAAACAAAGAAGATTCTTTGTTGCTAGATATTTCAAAGGATCAGCAAAAAGCTGGCTGCCCAGTTCCACATCCAGCCTTGCCTTAAATGTCTCCAGGGATGGGGCATCCACAACCTCTCTAGGCAACGTGTTCCAGTGCATCACCACCCTTTACATTCTCACTTCAGTCACTGTGCAAGATTCTCAATTGCATATACTATTTTTTTGAACTTATAAATGCTGAACATTAACTATGACTGCAGGAACTTCCCACTCAACCCCTCAGTGTGCACCACAAGCAGTTTGACATCTGGTAGTATCTATTCTGAAAGTACCGTTCCATGTTTTTGGTTACAGAAATAGCTTTCTTTGCTTGTAGAGAGAGACATTTCTTTTTTACTTATAAAGTACATAACTATGCAAAATTAATCATTGTGCTTCAGCAAACATCCATTCTTACACAGCATACTTTGCAGTGCTGATTTTAACTGATGGAATATATTTATATTTTCCCCTTAATTTATTTCTTGAAAGATTTTCAGGATATGCCCATATAACATTTGTTATATTTAATATTGTATGGTTTTATTGACTATCAGCACAACTTCAGAGGGAGCCACACCGAGGTCTCATCCTTTAACCTCCACTAACTTATAGATATAGGGCATTTCCATAATTTTCTTGCATATCCCATTGAAAGACAATTCTTCATCAGCATTTTCAGTTTTACCACCCTGAGTTTCCTTCAGGGTTACCTGCAAAGAAATGCCTATTTATTGTGACAAGCTCCATTTCGCACAGAGGCAATATGAAAATATCATCATTCTTATATGTAACCTTGTGTCTTTCACATCATTTATAATATCACTAGCTTGAACAGTAAGCCTTTCAGAGCAAAGATAGCTTTTTATTAGATTGTGCAGGGGATGTGTTAGATGCTGCCATCCCAACAGGTTCTGTCATACAGATAAAGACTTCCAAGCCCTAAAATGTGAAGTAACTCCTTACCTACATGGAGAGGTCAACCGGGAATGAGGTGGTTGTGTTGTGAGTGTATGTATGTGTTGTATGTATGTTGTATGAGTGTGGTGCATGTTGCACATGCTTTTTACAAGAACCACCAGCCAAAATGCTGCCGCTCTCACTGACAGCCTCTCGTCAACGGTGAAAAGGCACAGGCTTTTCCTGCAGAACAGGATAAAGTGAAGAAGTCCTTGAATTCGGCCCAGACTTGATTTACTGCTTTGGAGTGACATGATGGTTTCAGAGCCTGTTTCAGTGATAATGGACCTGTGTCAAGAAGGGGCACCCTCTCCTGGCACAGCGCCTAGAGTCTGTGGTTTTAGTATCTCCTTTCTAACCACTCAGGGCTTCTGCATTTCTTCCAGCAGCAAGTTGAAAGCTATTACATACAGACTCATTTTTAAAATATGAGCCAAGCAAAGTCATCTCCATGTACTATTTTCCAGTTGCTCAGACTAAGAGATGGTGCCTTGCGTGAGAATTACGGTCTCTGTGATTGAAATTTAACCAAAGAAGTCCTGTTCAGATATTTTTCTGTGCTACAAGCGTGCTGAAACCTGATCTGCCTCTTCCCAAACATCCTCAGTGACAGGGGGCAGAGGCTAAAAAACTATGGCCTCTTACATCTTCCATTACAGTTGCAAGTTGTACTGACACAAGTAACTTGGAAAGTAAGTGTAAGTCTTTGCCCTTCCTGCTTTGCTGCACTAGTCATGTGAATTGAACAAAAAGAAAAAAATCTTTAGGAAAATATTAAGGAAATGAGCAGAGGAGTCAAAAGTGGTCTTCCCAAGTGACGTGATCCCCTGCTCCTTGCAGGACACCACACTTAAGCAAAAGTAATCTACTTCTACACCCTGCACCTCCTCTGAAACAGTTTTTTCTCTATGCCTATGTCAGCAGAAAACAATTATTAGCAGAAAGAAAGACGCGAGCTAAATGGTTCTGGAAATGTAGGCTATACAGAAGTATTTTGGCTGAGCTACAGAACCATAGGTAAGAATAACATCACAAGGGGAAGATAAACACGGTGAAAGAAGTGGCATTCTGCTATTCCACAGACAGTAAGAGATTTCTTCCGTGATTCAGGTGTGGGTTGAGGAAATGATATAGGTCTTCCTCTTTCAAACAAACTGTTTGATGCCGATAGACTTTACGTACAAACCCTAAGAGCCTGAAAGAAATGCTCAGAATGCAACAATCCTTTAATCCTGGGACAAAGAGGATCCTTTGGTTGCCTCCAGGCACTAATCAGAAATTTGGAAATTCTGCTTGTTACACATGTCTATCCCAAGAGCAAAATTAACTGACACCTCTTTCTCACAGAGATAAAGCGGCAGAAAATGTAGAAGATGAGTGATACAGTGCTCGGGGAATAAGGCTAAGGCAATGTTAAAAACTGATAGCTTATTCCCAAGGAAACAATGTGAGCTCAGCCACGCAGAAAAATGTGCAAATACTACTCTTAATTCACCCTAGACAATTTTCCATTTATAATATCTTATTTAAACTTCATGAAATCACCAACTCAGTGGTAAACTGCTGCTACTTCCCTTGAATGATTGTGTACTCGGGGGGGAAGGATGGGTATGTGGGCAGGGGGTTGTAGAAAGCTAATTAAAAATGAATCTGGCAGCCTAGAAGTTAACACGAGGTGCTTTTGGTAGCAGTTCTTCTAATTTGCTTATTTCATTCTTTCTAAAGCTGAAAGGTATAATGGTTAAATCTCAGAATTTCCCCTTATTTTTACTTTTTCATAATACTGTTTAAATATTAATCTATTTATAACATATGCTGTACAGATAGGTAGATAATATATATCTGTACATACATGTAATGTGTAGGAATAGGTAATCTGAGGGCAATTTATTCAAACCATGAAGTGATACAGACTCTTTAAGTCTTACCAGCTTTGGAGGAATTATATTCAAAGCAGGTCTTTGTGAGGAAAAGGATGGTCAAAGTTTTCTTGTGAGGTAATGAAAACAGTACACATTAGCGTTAACAAATGTGTGGGCAATTATTCAGAAATAAGTTACCTTATTCTGCGGCTTTGCAAAACACAAGAAAGAAATGTAGTTTAACAAATAGCACAACTCCTCTTGAATTTGACAAATAGCTGTGATGCAGATAAACAGAAAAATGAGGCAGCCAGTAAATAAATTAACAAATGAG
This sequence comes from Lagopus leucura, assembly GCF_019238085.1. Taxonomy (NCBI): domain Eukaryota; kingdom Metazoa; phylum Chordata; class Aves; order Galliformes; family Phasianidae; genus Lagopus; species Lagopus leucura. The sequence continues at coordinate 27,572,823 of NW_024962262.1, forward strand.
AAGTTTCCATTTCAGTGCTTTCAGGATGAAATGTTTTGATTTCTTAGCTTGAATTCTTTCAGTCAAATATATTTTCAGGTCTACCTGAACGGTAGCCTGAAAAGGAAGAAAAAACTTGTTTATTTCCTTGATTTAGTATTATTTTAAAATTTATTTGGCATATTAAAATGTCTGCATTGTCACTTATCCCATTAATTTTGCTATGATTTAATTTTTAAAATCCCTTTTTCCCTATGCAACAACATAGTTATTCCAAGTAATTATGCAAGTCTGTTTTCTCATGAAAAGTGGCCCCTCAGGCATGTGAAAATGAAGTTTCGTTATGTACTTCTTAACGTCTGACTGTTGATTTGGAGTTTAAAAACAGAAACAGATCTCCTAAATCCTAACTATAATGCTGAATTTCTTCCTGCAGGCAAATCGTGTGATCACCCCTCTGAGTCTTCACCAATAAGATACAATATACAGCATCATAAGAAGCTGAAACTTTTTTTTTTTTTTTTCAATAATTGCTTCAATGCATTAGAAGATGAGTTAGACTCCTAAATGATCTTGGCAGAATGGTAAAATCCTTACAAAACAATCCAATATATTTTTGTGGAGTAGTTAATAGAAGAAAAAAAAATTCACAAGAGAAGTTATAGTTTCCAATTGTGCTTCTAATGCAATGACATGAACAAAAGTTCTGATGTTCTGATTATGTCAGCAAGCATTCTCTAGAATAAGTGTTTGCATTCTCCCCTTGAGATATGAGCTCTCAAAAAGAATATGTCATAAAGAGAATTCCCAAAGGTTAATTGCTGAGAATTTCAGGCTGCTTACAAAACGTTTTCCTGCTTTCTGTTTTGATTTCAATGTGTATGAACATTCTATTGGAGTTGTCACGGAGATCAACATATGAGTTATGCACCTCTTGCTCCATACCTACACAATGCAACATTTCATTCCTAATAAGTTCCAGTTGTTTCTGTATGCTTGGAAGAAATCCACCCATTTATATTATCAGAAGCCAACTGGCTTTGAAGGGATGTTCTTATAGTAGAAGCAATCTTCTTTTGGTGGCTTAAAGCTACATTCATTCCTTGCTCAAAGCTTTCTAAAGAAGGGGAGACCTCTGTTACTGAGCAATTCTTCTCTGCTTACTCTACCTAGCATCTTACAGTTGTGCTATGTAATAAAATCTTATTTTCTTGGGGAAACTTTTGCAATGAGATCCTGTTTTTAGCTGTTAGAGGCAAGGACATTTTGTAATGTATATCTTAAAGTGCAAAGAATCTCATCCAAAATAACACTGCAATCCTTCTGAAAGTAAATGTTTTCAGTCACCTTTGACTTGTTCATGCACACACTGATCAAGACACAAAGTAATATTAAAGCCTAATATATAGCTTGCAGGGTTCATATCTTACTGATGTAAGACTATAAGAACTATATAGGAAGAGGTGCTAGAGAGATTTTCTTGGGTTCTGTTGCCACCATTCCTTGTAAGCATGTCTCTAGCCAGCTTTGCAATGAGAATTATTTTATGATGTGCACACTATCCCTGTGTTTCAGTGTCCATTGGAAGGTTACCTGCTAGCCAACAAAAAACTATTTTTTCCTAATTTCAGTGCATTCATTCTTTTACTGCTCACATGAATGTAAAAATAGTCTTTTGTCCCAGGAATATATGAAGAGGTAATGTATTGTTTTGAAATTTATAACAAATTCTCTCTTGAGCTAATTTTCTTTAGACTAAATAATCCCAGTTCTAAAAGTCAAAAAACTGTCTAAATATCTCATCATTCATGTAAGTTATCAAACTTTCTCACTTAACCCACGTCTTTCTTGAAATGCAGTACTCAGACCAGAATGAAGTTTACATGGAGACCTTGTCAAGGCTGTCAAGGAAATATTCATGTGTCTTGAAAGCCATTAGTATATTTCATTGTGAAATTTGCCTTTCTACCAGTGTGATATTTTCAGCTGTGCTTTCTTTGTGATTCATTTTAAACTCTTCTGCTAAGAGAGTCTTGTATTCATACAAAATGTTACTTGTAGTTATCAAACTCATTCTGACTTTGTATTTCTTCCTAAGAACTATTAATCTTTTTAAAGCAAGAGTCACTTACAGAGTCTCATACACTGGGATACCTTTGGATACCATTTTTATTCAGTCTGGACAAGTGCAATTGCAATGCAGGGAGTCCACGTGGCTATGTTAAGCCATGACAACACTGTCTTCTCGTTGCTATAACTGCTCCCTTTGATACATGTATTGTGAGGAGCTCAGCTTGATAGCATATCGTTCTCTGCTTTCAAACATGTTTTCAAAGTGCCTTTTTTTTTTGCTGTAGCATCCTGGAAGAGACATGCTTCAGAGTTTTTGCAAAGGATTGGTGCAAGTGTGGTCACTGTGAGAAAAGTCAGACTATTGCCTAATGTTAGTTATGTTAAAAGGGAATGCTGTATGAGCCAGGCAGCTGCTGAGCTTGTCCCTGCTCTCTTCCTCTTTGATCTGATTCAGAAGCAATCTTGCTGGTAGTTTGGAGAGCAGTGAACATAGTTCACCACGCTCTACAGAGCAGTAAACAACAAATGACAGAGCCTGCCTCCATTGCACTTCATACCAGCTTTAACAGTCATACATAGGTTTGAAGAAGCAGCTCCAGTATAGAAGACTGTTACTTCCCCACTTCCTTCAGTTTCACCTCTGCATTCATGGAGATGAAAACCTGCTGCTGATAATACCAAAGGGAAAAAAATAAAATAAAACTGGGCAAATACAGATTTGGGATTTACCATAGTTTTAAAAACTACAATGGAGAAGTTATAGGTCAAGCTATAAGAGAGAAGTATAGTGTTCCCAACCAGTTAAAAAGTTGAAGAAAATGTTAAGTTCAGTTACCTTTCTGTGTTTCCATTTTGAACAGTTTTTTTAAGAAGTTTTGTACAAGTTTTAAAGTTGAAGAAATAATTAGAATGGAAAAATTCAAGTACGTGGAACCAAAACATTTTTAGCTTTTAGAAATCAAGGGTTCCTCACAAATTAAATTAATTGCTGAAGATAAGGCACAACACAAACAATATTGGTGTCTCCAAACTGCCCTTCATCTTCCTCAGCCCAAATACCCATCATAAAGCTTCACTGCATCTTACAAAGAAGAGAGATAGTGCAAGGAGTTAAATACAATAAGAAGCAGAAATCCTTAGCAAATGGAAAAGAGATGAATGGTTCAACTTTTACTCCTCAAATAAGAGGAATGTTGAGTCCTTTGGGAAAATTACTAATGCAGAAGGAGCAAAAGACTCTCTTTCTTAGAATAACAAAAATACACATATATTTTAATCTCTGTTCTGGCTTTCATAATGCAACTACATGCTTTTGACTCTGTGGAGCTGTCAGCAAAAATTAATTTTAAAAGTAGCACACATGAACGACTTCAGCCATTTCCTTAATTTAGTTTTTCACTAAGAGCTGAGATAAGATGTAGTGGTGCTGAAGAAGGATGGACGTCTGTACACTATATTGTAGGAGACGACAGTGCTGAATTAATCATGTTCTATCTGGAATTTGCAATTCTTTCAGAGACGCTCAAGACAATATAAAAAATTTAGTGGTAACAGTGAAAGTAGGCAGGAGGTTGTGAGGCAGAAAGCTTCAGAGGGCACTTTAAATGTGAAAGATGCATTACAGTTTCTCACACATGAACAAGATAGCATGCCTTACTAAAAATATAATAAATAAGGAGTGTATTCTGCCAGATGCAGCTGTGAAGGGAGCGCTCTCCCAGTCAGATGTAAGGAGAGTGATTGACGCACCCTTAGCTTAGCTGTGATGTGACTAAATCCGAAAATGAACAGGCTCAGAACAATGTTTGTGTTAGGAATAACATACCATTCTGCTACTCTGAGAAACCCAGCAAAAATACCAGAAGTTTTACCACTCATACTAGAGAAGTCTGTTCCTCAGCTGTAATTTTTCCTTCCCTTCCCTTCCCTTCCCTTCCCTTCCCTTCCCTTCCCTTCTCTTTCTTTTCCTGTCCATTTCCAGATGCAAGACTCTCTTTTTAATTGAGTTTTTCTTTGAGACAATGTGAAAATTATATCTCACACTTTGACTTTCGAGTTAGTTGTGTTAGAAATAAATGGTGCCTTAAAGTATAACTGTTGATCTCCAAACCTCTTCCTGTGTACAGTGTCCATAATATATAGGCCAGACAAAGAAGCAACAGCACATCTGTGAATATCAGCCAAATTTTAATGCTACCTCTAAGGTTCATTGCTTGTTCTAGGAGAAAATACTGCAGAAGTAGTCCTGCTTAAGGAGCTATACTGAAGAACCTCTGCTTTTTCAGTGCTTCCTTTAGTGTTTTTTTTTCTACTTCTCATCCAGCTGTGCAGTTTTCTATGATAGAATAAGTCAAAAATACCACAGTTTTTAATACACCAACAACTGTGTAAGCAGATCTGTCTAGAAAGCAGATCCATGTGGATTAATGAAAATGCTGGACAAACTGACTCTCTCATGAATCTCTCTGCTGAATCTCGCTTATATTACTGACTCACTGTAGCATAATACTTCCATTCAGGTATGTTATATGAGTAGGTCATATTTAGATGAGTTATCTTTCTTAAAATAGTCCCTTTTGGGTTACCCAAGTGTGGTAATTAATACAGTAATTGTTAATAACTTTTATTACAATTCACTCATTGTTTATCTCGAATTTATGTAGAACATCTCAGAATCACAGAATCACAGAACTGTAGGGGTTGGAAGGGACCTCCAGAGATCATCGAGTCCAACCCCCCTGCCAAAGCAGGTTCCCTACACCAGGTCGCACAGGTAGGCATCCAGGCAGGATCTCCAGAGAAGGAGACTCCACCACCTCCCTGGGCAGCCTGTTCCAGTGCTCCGTCACCCTCACTGTAAAGAAGTTCTTGCGCATGTTTGTGCGGAACTTCCTATGCTGCAGTTTCCAGCCGTTTCCCCTTGTCCTGTCTCCACTCACCACTGAAAAGAGTCCGGCCTCGCCATTCTGCCCCCCACACCTTAGATATTTATAGACCTGGATCAGGTCCCCTCTCAGTCTCCTTTTCTCAAGGCTGAACAGACCCAGTTCACTCAGCCTTTCTTCATAGGGGAGATGCTCCAGGCCCTTCACCATCTTCGTGGCCCTCCGCTGGACTCTTTCCAAGAGATCCCTGTCTTTTTTGTACTGGGGAGCTCAGAACTGGACGCAGTACTCCAGATGAGGTCTTACCAGGGCAGAGTAGAGGGGGAGGATCACCTCCTTTGACCTGCTGGCCACGCTCTTTTTAATGCACCCCAGTAAGCCATTGGCCTTTTTGGCCACAAGGGCACACTGCTGGCTCATGGCCAACCTGTCATCCACCAGGACACCCAGGTCTCTTTCCGCAGAGCTCCCCTCCAGCAGGTCATCCCCCAACCTGTACTGGTGCATGGAATTATTCCTCCCCAGGTGCAAGACTCTACACTTGCTTTTGTTAAACCTCATCCGTTTTTTTTCTGCCCAGCTCTCCAGCCTATCCAGGTCTTGCTGAATGGCAACACAGCCTTCAGGCGTGTCAGCCAATCCTCCCAACTTCGTATCATCAGCAAACTTGCTGATCTCATCTCATTTAATGGATGGAACTAGTGGAAATAATTTTGATTGATTGACTGACTGTACTGGGCTTAGGTGGCCAGGTTTCAGTATTGCATCCCAAGAGAGGCCCATGGAGCAGCAGGCTGTCCCCCTGCAGCCCATGAACACCACATGGGGCAGATCTCCATGTGCAGCCATGGAGGAGCCCAAGGGGCAGCAGCCCATGGATACCCCTGCAGGAGTACTCCTGGCCAGACCTGCAGTCCATGGAGAGCAGCCCACTGTGGTGAAGAAGGGCTGGGGGAGCTGCTGCCCCTGGGGACCCATGTGAAGCAGTGCCTAAAATATGGGCCCTGTGGATTGTTGCTTGAGAAGCAACAATCACGTAGTATCAGTTTAGGAAGGACAACACTCTATGCTGAAGCAGGGGAAGAGAGAGACCACAGAAGAGTGGCAGAGACTAAGTGTCATGGACTGACTGCAGACACCATTCCTCTGTGTTCCAGTCTGTTAATACAGGCAATAAATTACATTTAATTCCCTTTACGCTCAACCCTTTTTGACCATGGCAGTAATTAGTGAATGATGTCCCTGTCCTTATCTCAACTCTGAAGTATTTTTTTCCAGCATACTTTCTCCCTTGGCCTTCTGAGAAGGGCAAGTGTGAGAACAGCATGGTGCATATCTGTCTATCAATTATAAACCATCAGTAATGCTGGTATGGATTTTCTTCCTTTTTCTTCTGTAGGTTATTCACCTTGATATATGAAATAATCGCTTTTTTTTTTTTTTCCTATGAATTGCAGTGGCAATTATTAACTAAGCTAGAGCTTTTAGGTCTCTTCTTCTGCAATAAAAAATTGTGTGATTGTAGCATGAGTGAGCAGCAGCTATTTATGCTAATATTAATTTGTCAGCAACTGTAACAGGAGGAAAGAAGCTATTACTGACTCCACTTAGCATGATCTGTACAAGCACAGTTGAGATACTGAGTTTCTCCTTCTGCACTGAAGTCTCTGCTACCGCCATATTGCTGTCATTCTTAAGGACAGTAGCAGAGCACCATAACACTGCTGGGAATGCTAACTAACTTAAGAGTAACTTAGACTTATCAAACCAATCTCACTTTTCTGAGTGGACATGCTAAAAAGAGGGAACAAGGTTCCTTGCAAGTTTGTTATAAAATGACATTAAAAGACAAGGATGGCTCCATAGCCATGTTGTTAGAGATGACCATTCTTGAAAATACTTCATCAGGAAATCACTCTTCTATACTGTCATCCCTTACAGAGAAGAGAGGAAAAAATATCTTTACTCACTGGGGTGGTTCAGAAGAGAGAAATATTAGTTCTTTACCAGTAGGTGATAATTTAGTGAATTACTATGAAGTTTGATTTTTTTTGAGAGAGAAATTTCATGTTAAAATAATTTAAGAGCTAAAAATACTCTGATGCAGGATTTTAGATTTCTAAGAAACTCATCTTAAAATAAAACTTCTGATTCATCAAAATGTTTGTAAATTGCAAAAAAAAAATTAACATTTAAAAGTCTGGTATGCAAATACTAGTTTTTCGATGGGTCTCTTTCTTCCTAAGCAGCTCAGAATTTTGGTGTTCCTTGCACAGCATTCAGTGGTTGAGTTCTTCTTCAAATAAAAATAAATGGAACACCATCTGAACTTTAGCACTCAGAAAAGCTTTTCTGTATTTAAGGTCTTCCCATCACCACAGAAAGAATATTTTAAACTTAATACTGCAGAGTATATACATATGATTCGGGCTACAAAAATACATCGCGTAGGCACATATATAATAAAATAGGGTTTGATGTGAACAGAAATCAGTACATTTACAAAGGGTAAGTACTCACAGAAAATGCAGCTAATGCAAATTTACTTATGAAATGGTACTAGCTCTCTCCTGTCACCAGGACAGAAAAGATTCGAAGTGAAAAAGAAAACAAAATATCAGTGCTCTCTTCCTATGTGTAAAACTGTGCAAATCCATGATAGGTAATCATAAGGTAAACTATTTTCAGCTCTCAGAATGTATAATATATATCATTCTTTTGTGTTAGATAAAGTACAATGTACTAAGAATTTAGATTGTTTTGTTTTCTAGAAGAGTGAGATAAACCAGGCATATTCCCTCACTACAAGAAAGACATTGAGGCCCTGGAACGTGTCCAGAGAAGGGCAACAAAACTGGTGAGGGGTCTGGAGCAGAAGTCTTATGAGGAGCGGCTGAGGGAGCTGGAATTGTTTAGTCTGGAGAAGAGGAGGCTCAGAGGAGACCTCATTGCACTCTACAGCTGCCTGAAGGGAGACTGTGATGAGGAAGGATTTGGCCTCTTCTCCCAGACAACAAACAGGACCTGAGGAAATGTCCACATGTTGTGCCAAAGAAGATTTAGATTAGAAATAAGGAAGAACTTTTCCTCTCAGAGAGTGGTCAGGAAGTGGAATGGCCAGGGATGTGGTGGAGTTGTCGTCCCTGGCAGTGTTTAAGAGGTGTCTGGAGCTATGAGATATGGTTTAGTAGCTTGTGGTAGCAATGGTAGTGGGAGGATGCTTGGAAGGATGATCTTGTAGGCCTTTCCAACCTTGTGATTCTGTGATTCTATGATTCTCACCCACTTGGGGAGCATGTTCAATGGCTCCAGTCTTGCGGATATCTGGCCATATGCTTCCAGTGGGATCTTCAAACTTTGTGCTGTTCTTTCTTGCTTCTCTTGATGTTGGTGATTTATCAATTCTGTCTGGCCAGAAGAAGAGAAATGACACTGCTTGTTTAAAAAACTGCCTGGAGAAATCACTGCAAGACTGCTTCCTAGCCTGCTGTCTTGGAGATCATTGCTCTTATGCAGGTACAATGCAGAGACACTAGTGCACTCCTTGCACCTTCCTTTCCTCACATCCCTTCCAATTCCTTCTCTTCATAGAATAGAACTGTTTGCATTAGAAGGAATCCTTAGAGATCACCTGATCGAACTCCCTTGCAATGAACAGGGACACCTACAGCTACATCAGGTTGCCCGTTTAGCCTGACCTTGAATACCTGTTGCGATGGGGCATCCGTCACCTTTCTGGGAAATCTACTGCAGTGCCTCACCACCATTATGGTAAAAAACATTTTCCTTATATGCAGCCTAAATCTCCTCTCTTTTCATTTGAAATCATTTCACCTCATCCCATCACCGCTGATCATGCCATAGAGTCTGTCCTGTTACTTCTTATAACTTCCCTTTAGATACTAAAATTCCACTATCAGGTCTCCCTGGAGCCTTCTCTTCTCCAGGCTGAACAGCCCCAGCTTTTTTAGCCTGTCTGCAAAGGGGAGGCATTCTGTCCGTTGGATCATTTTTGTAGTCCTCCTCTGGACACTCGCAAACTGGTCCATTTCTCTTCTGCACTGAGAACTTCACGTCTGGACACGGTACTTCAGGAGAGGTCTCAGCAGCGCAGGGTAGAGGGGCAGGATCACCTCCTTTGCCCTGCTGACTGTGCTGCTTCGGATGCAGCCCAGGATACTGTTGGGAAATCATTTCCTTAACCCTGCAAATCTTGTGTTATTACATGTCCACTGCTTTGTATCTTCTGGAGGCCAATAGCAAGCAGAATGCTCCAGGGATCAGTACTTGGTGTGATCCTTTTTAACATCTTCAGTAATGATCTGGATGATGGGGTAGATTGCGCCTTTTTATTTGGTTTTGTTTGGTCTGGTGTTTTTTTTTTAGTAAATTTGCAGAGATGAGTAGCCAGTGAATGTGGGTGATATGCCCCAGGGCATATTTTGTGGAAAACTTCTCCAGCTGAATTCATAAAATTTAAGAGGGATGTAGCAACAAGTAAAGAAATGAACCAGAGAGAAGAATGAATGCAACAGGCTCGCTCTTATTCTCCATACAAATATATAAAATCGAATATTATATTGGCACAGGTAGGCAAATGCATGAACAGTGAAACTGTATAGAGGCAGTTAATTTCTTATCTCTTTAGAAAGAAATGTCATTGTTTGGAACAATCGTGAGTGTCATCCTGTTCTAGAGTATCATAAGGTCTAACAAAAAGTATGATCTTAAGAGGGTGAGAATTCAAGGTCCTGATTTTTTAAATATCAAACACTGCAGACATGAAAGTGTTTATTGTAATGTTAGTCAAAGTCTGGTAGCAGATCTGGCCCTTTATTTTACAGTTGCCCAGGAATCTTTCCAGCAGTACGATTTTTAGGCATACTATTCATAACTGATTTTTTGCCTGAGGAATAAATGTTTGGGCTTTTTTGGAAAGTTGGAACAAAGATGGAAAAGCCATGCTGACATACAGATATATTCCAGCTTACTTCACCTGGGAATTGAGTTAGTTGAGAAGTATATTCAGCTGAAGTTGTTTGTAGAATTCATCAAAGGATTCCTCGCACTTGTGATGGCAAAAGTAGCCCATTCTCATGTCAGTTCCCACTGGCATTGCAACCTTTCTATTACTACGAGTACTACAGATAGTAGAAATTGTACTTTTTAACTGGATAGTAAATATCATATATGCAGATGTATAATCTGGTCTGGAACTCTGTTCACGGCTGCTTTGTTTGTGCTATGACCCCTCATATCCCATTCTGCTTGAGTGAACTCTCTGGTCTTTATTTGGCAGTGATTTGAGGGGGGAGGAAATGTTCTTTGTGGTGCTAGGAATAAAAAATTAGGCTAAACTAAGCTTCTTTCCATTAAATAAAAATGCTAGAATTTAATTTTACCCGATTTTAGGAACCTAGGCTCAAAACAAAGACATGAAAAGCTGTATTCACAGAGAAAAATTCTTTGTCCTTTTTTTGTTGTAACCTATTGATTAGGGCATGCATCCTGAGAGATCTGGACACCAGCCCCTTCTCACATTAATATTTAACAGTTATACAAAAGGAAACAGCATCTTGAGAGAGACTAAGAACCTGGTACCATTGCACTGTCAAGCCAGTCCCTAGAGAAATGGGAGACTGATAGTCAAGTATCATCACACAGAAGAGTGAATTGAACCATGAGCTCCTATATCTCAGTATGCCCTGAATGTCAGGTCACTAAGTAAAGGAGGAACATCATTTCTGCCACTACATCCTGCAAACTTTATCAGCTCTCCTCTCTGCTCTTTACCCCTTCTAATTAGAAGATGAATGATCACGGGCAGTCATCCTACATTCTTTTATATAAATATGTATATGGCTTACGCATATGTGTGTATCTATGAATTTTCTGTCATATATTTAAATGTTCTCTGCTGTGATTTTTTTCCTTTTACTGTTAAGTTTGTCACAGATAGCAAATACTTCTAGTTAGAATGATTTTTCTTTTTATGCAGTATATCCTATTCATATTATTAGATAGGATTTTTTAAAGAACAAATTAATATACTTATTTTTAGCCTTCCAAACAATCAGATATGATCAGCCTACCTGGGCATGTTCATATTCATTCTTTTCCTCCTTTCTATTTCTCCAAACTAAACTTGTCCCCTTGGCCAGCAGAGAGAGGTTTCAGCAATAAGTAAGAATGTTCTGCTCAGGCTTAACTCACATCCCAAGACAAGCTAAACCTATCTTTTGCTTAGCTTTAAGGTATATGGGAAAGCAATCCCCTTAGATTAGTTGTTGCCACTTCACTGGAATAGTTAGGTCTGCTGTTTTCTCAGTAGAAAATAGTGGATATAACTCAAGGTCTTAAGAAATAGAATATACTATCCAAATTTAGTCAAATACACAGTTATTTCCTTGAAGATCCTTTGAAAACATCTCCATCCTTTCACTAACTTTACTGGGAAATTAAGTAAACATAGCATTATACCAGACACTACGAAGAAAATCAGATCTGTCTTAGTGAAACCAGAACACTACTACTGAAGGAATAAGACACTCATACTGAAATTTCAAGCAAAAGTAAGTATTAAGCAGATAGTTTTCAGTTCTCTGTTTCAACAAGTTATGTAGGCAGAGCCTGGGATGTAAATATACACAAACTTAATCCCTTGATAGTTTTTTATTTGTGTGCTGATAGATGAAGTCAAAGTGGTCTACATTTTTCTATCAAACTACTCTTATGGAGGAGACTAAAGACATGCATGGACATGAATCATAGAATCACAGGGGTTGGAAGGGACCTTAAGACATCACTGAGTCCAACCCCCCTGCTAAAGCACATACTCTACAGTAGGTCACACAGGCCGGCATCCAGATGGGTCTTGAATATCTCCATACAAGGAGACTCCACTTCTCTGGGTGACCTGTTCCAAGTGCTCTGTGTCATGGTTTTGTGATTTTTGGTTTTTGGTATTCCACATCATAACATCATGTGGGGCACTGGGAGTCCTGCTGAAGTCCTGGGTACCTGCCCAGAAGAGAAGAAGAACTACATTCCCCAAGGGGCTTTGCGGTCAGGGAGAGGAGATCTAACTCCTGGCAAGGTCACCTGATGCGCTCTTTCTCATCCGCTCTTCGTTGGCTCTCCTCCCATCTCCCTGCTGCTCAAATGGACTGCGCATCTCACTGCAGTGTTGTGGGGAGGCCTATCCATCTTTTGGACATTCTCTCTCTCATTGTATTTGATTTACTAGCTTCAATTCTAATTATATTGTATTATGGTGTGTTATCTTGCATTCCAATAATATATTTAGTAAATTAGTTTGTTTCTCCTCAGATCGTTGCAGCTGTTTTTAATTATTTTGGGGTCCCCTGTTCTCTTTTTCCAGAAGTGCAGTTTTTGCAAAATCCTTCCGCCCCAGCAGTCACAGAACTGGGCCGAACCAGCCCATAAACCGTTGACACTGTCACCCTCACCATAAAGAAGTTATTTTGCATGTTAGTACAGAATTTCCTATGTTCAAGTTTTAGACCATTGCTCCTTATCCTATTGCTATACACCACCAGGAAGAACTGCGGACCCCAGAACTGGAGACAGTAGTCTAAATCTAAATGTGGCCTCATCAGGGCAGAGTAAAGGGGCATCACCTTCCTTAACCTGCTGGCCACACTTTTCTTAATGCAGCCCAGGATACCATTGGCATTTTTGGCTGCAGGGGCCCACTTCTGGCTTCTGGCCAACCTGTTTTCCATCAGGTTCCCCAGGTCCTTCTCCATAGAGCTCCTCTTCAGTAGGTCATCTCCTAACCTGTACTGAAGCATGCCGTTATTCCTCCCCAGGTGCAAGACTTGACACTCGCTCTTGTTAAACCTTGCTCCTGTTAAACCTCATCAGGTTCCTTCCTGCCCAATTCTCCACTCTGTTAGTCTTATTGAATGGCAGCACAGCTTTCTGGTGCTTCAGACACTCCTCCCTGATTTGTATCATTAGCAAACTTGTTGAGAGTGGACACTATCCCTTCATCCACGTCACTGATGAAGATGTTGAACAAGACTGAATCCAGCACCAACACCTGGGGAACACTACAAGTTACAGGCCTCCAACCAGACTCTGCTGCTGATGACAACCCTCTGAGCTCTGCCAGTCAACCAGTTGTCAATCTACCTCATCATCCACTCATCTACCCCACATACTCTAAGTTTCATAACAAGGATATTGTGGGGAATGGTGACAAACGCTTTGTTGAAGTCAAGGTACTGCTCTCCTCTCTCTCTCTCTCACCTAGCCAGTGATTACATCAAAGAAGGCTATCAGGTTGGTTAAGGCCCTTGGTCAGTCCATATTTCCTTGGTGAATCTATAAAAATAATTGTTCATCAAAATTACTTGCTATGAGTATCAAAACAGACTATGAAAATCTTTATAAGAAACGCTGTAAATTCACTTCATATTCCTGAGGTTGTAGGATTGACCCACAGTTCTTTGTGAGACTACAATGAGGTATTCACTGATTGGCAAACTCCCCTGCCCCTTCAAGAAGTAGACATTCAAAAGACATTACAGAAATCTTAGGCAGAGCAATTTAAATGGAATTCTTCAAGAATTGCTTTACCTGCAGCAAATCAATACACATTGAGAGGTTTCTGATGTTTGTATTCTACATGTAGCCCTAACATGGGTCAAGAAGAAGTGGACTGGGAAGTGCCCCAAAAACTGAATATGGAGGAAGACAGGATGTTACTTTTACAAGTTTGTCTTATAGTTTGAACAATTTCTCAAAAGAGTGAACACTTCTCTTGTTACGTTTGATTGCTGGATCCTAATTTCTGGATCTGTAGAAACGTGAATCCTGCAAATACTTGTGCTCAAGTCTGCTTAATTTTAAGCACAAACAGCAGAGCCAAAATGTGACTACTAACACCTAGTGTTCAAATTATGGAATGTCTTTGTAGAGCTGGGCACTCTGTGCCTTGTAAGTGAAACAGTCTATAATGCTTGTGCTAAGGGAAGGATGTGAAACACTGGCAGTAGCGAAGACTGCAAGTAATAAAATGTGCTTTTCTAATTGGCTGCAGTGATGTTTAAATTTTCTAATAAAAAAACATTCACACACATCACCAATAAGTCCTGGGTAGAATGTTCCAATAGAGGTACTTATTTTGTATACTGAGTAGATTACACTTACAAGGTTGTACTTCACAGCAGAGAAATCACTCCATGTGGAGTGACAGGGCAATGACCTTATAACTATACGATCCCTTTTATAGCAAAGCACTTAAGCATGTGAGTATTGATTTCAGTGGAGCAGCTTGAGCTTAGTATTATGGATGTGTATTGCTGAAATGGGTCGTGGAACAGTGCAGAAACAAAGCAGCCTTTAGCAAAATATTTATGGCATCCAGGTGGGGATCAAGTTCAAGTGAAAGAGCAACACTGATTGTTTGCTTCCTTTTTCCTAGTATTATCCCCCTATATTGAAGGTAAAAGTGTCAGAAAGCTTGTATTTTCAATATGCTAAGAATTACATTCTCCACAAGCATAAATGCGCAGTCAAGAGAAATATACTGACAACAATTAATTCATTTTTTAATTAAGAGATTCCATACTGGTATCTTACGCCATGCAGCTGCTAGTGTTTACTGCATCTTTCTCTGTATTGTGTGTTTGGACCTTACTTCCTTCAAAATGTTCTCCTCCGAGTATTTCTTTTTTCTCCTGCTCCATATAGGGATACATGAGAGAACAAGATGAAATCTGACTAATATTGTTTGGTAATACAGTTGCTTGCAGTTTATTTGTTCTCTGGTGGATTTTATTATAGCTGATGATTTTTTTACTCATTAGTTTAATGGTGGTTATTTTGCAGATTTCTTTTATCCTGTATTTTTTTATTGAATCCTTATTCACAATACCACAGTGATTTGAATATGATCTTCATGATGCAAAATTTAATTAGATACTAACTAAGTAAGTGGCCCATTAAAATATTATTCAGATTGTTCAGGGAAATATTTTGGTAAACATTTTCTCTGGAAGTTGACTTTTTGGTAAGGGAAATGGAAAAAGACAAATGAATATTACTGTTTATTTTGTCTCTCAGCATGCAAAGGGTGAGACAGATCTGAATTACATCTCCATTTGCAGTGGGGGAAAGGACCTTGCCATTAGAGGAATTCATAGCATCCATTTATTATGCAGTTCAGGTCTAGACCGGTTGTAGTGTAGTCCATCAAAAAGTATTTTAGGGGAAAGATGCTCATAATGTAGCAAGGAGCTCCATGGTTTGAATGATGATGATGATGATGCACTGCAGTTGCTGAAGCCACATAATACACATTGCTGGAAAAAATCCTCAGAAAGATTTGAGCTGGTAAGAAAGATATACATTGTGTGTATTTAAGTATGGCTCCATTCACTAACAAGAGAGGCTTTAATTATACATGGGTTTTCACAAACAAGTTAGTTCAGAGAGTGTTCAATTCACAAAGGTCTCTTTCTCTATACTCTAGGCTCCCAGTTCTAAGCAGTTTTGCAGCTATTGAAACAGCTGCACGATTTTTGATTTGGTCATGGATACTTTTAATGTGCACATAAAAAGAGAAGGAGAGGGAGGGAACATCTCTCTGCCAGCTCCGCACAGAAAAGTGAGCCAGCTTAGTGTCTGAAGAATATTGAATGGGTCTGTACTGACCTCATAGAGCTGCAAATCAGACCTCCCTAAATCACACACACAGCTTTAATGGCAAACAGTTAGCCAAGTGGCAGCGTATCCTTTGGTGGTGAGGGAGAGGGAGGGAGAGATGGAGACTTGCTAAGTAGAGGGGTGAATGGGAAGAGAAAAGGTCAACTGTTTGAAGGAAAGAGGAGAACTTGAAACAAAGGGGCTAGAAGAAATGTCACAAACGAGGAAAAAAAAATTCTCAAGACTTTGTTCTGAAACCTTTACGCTGTAGTCAGAGGCTGTCCCTCATTCCCCAAATAAATGATTTGTTTTAGAAGCACAAGACTACTTTCTGCATTAAAGAATGCCCTGCTGTGGAGCATCAGCTGCTCTCTGCTGAGGTGTGGCCATAGGGAAATATAGTCAACATTTTAGTTATAATGATTATGCAGGCACAGTGTGGAAGCATTTATATCTAGGAAGCATGTATAAACCAATGCTGCAGATAAGAGGAAAGTTAAATCAGGAGGCAGAGCTGCAAACTGAAAGACCATCATAATCTTTGATGCTACTGTTTGGCAGATCAGTAACCCTGTTGCAGCAAAAGTTAATCTGGGACTTGAACTGGAATGAAAGAGAGGATCTTAGGGGGATATGGAAGATGCGAACCACTCACCATGGCTAGTGGGATTTTTTTCTATGCTGAAGAAAAGCAGATTCAATAGGATCTGGGTAGGAAAGGTAGCCAAGACCAGGAAAGATGAACAGGATACTTATAGCCAAGACTCCTTTCAAAGAACTAACCTTCAGGCTTTCTGGCAGTTCCAGAAATAGGAAGATTTTCCATCATAAGTGAATTCCTCATTTGTTATGAATTTACATCTTCAGGCTCACCTCTCGTTAACTGTCAGTAGTGTCAAGCACTTACATTGCAACCTTTCTCCTCTGGGGCAGGAATAGGAATTCCTAGTTATATCTATGAACACTTAATTCTACCAAACTTGTAAAAATGTAGCACCTTGTCAAATGTGGTTAAAATGGAGTAATCTCTTTGAAATTATTATGATGAGAATGACAAATACATATGCATACATGCATAAAAATGTGCACATACGTGGATGATCATGAAGCACTATCATGTGAGATACACATCCTTGGGAAAACAGATATTAAACAGTTCAGGATGGAGTAAAGACTAATGGTTTGTTGTTGTTGTTCTTTTTCTGAAAGTTTGAGTTTGAGTTGTCTCAACTGGTCTAAACTATCAATAAGGATGTAATAAATCAAAAAGTTTGCAAAATAGTTGCATGCTTTCTTACACAGTTTGCAAGACAATCCTGGTATTGCCAACTTTGGGGCTCCTAGATCCTTCCAAAGCTTTAGGGGAAAAATGACTCCTAAATCTGAAAAAAAAGTCCTCCTTCCCAAAAAGAAAACAAAACAAAAATCAAAACTAAGAGAACATGAGCGTAAATGGAGCTTTCTAGACAGTTTTTTCTCTCACACCCTATTGCAGCATTGGAGTCTATGCGGAATCAGAATGTCTTTCTGCTGTAGGGATCTTATGCAAGGACATAATGCAGTCTTGCTGTGTTCTGTTAGTGTCACGGATTTGACCAGATCAATCTATGTCCGTGACAGGGGCGACAGGCCTCTGCCCTCCCCCCCCCACCCCAGTCCCACAAAAATGGGAAGGAAGGAAGGGAGGAAAAGAGCAGCGGCAACAATCTATGGAGGAAAACTTATTTTACTATAATATTGGAATACAAGATAACACAATATGTACAATTTAATTGCAATTGAGATTAATAAATCAGACAAGATAAGAGAGTTCCCGGGACCGATTCAAACCTGAAAAGCTTGGAACGGCTAGGAAAGCACCCTCCAGCACCCACTGCCAGGCAGCAAGAGAGCGCCCCCCCCACCCGGAAGGGCCAGATCCCGTGACTGCTGTAATGTACAGGGATAGGTACTTGGAATTGGGGCAGTGACACTTTAATGCCCCGTACGCTACATGATGTTTTGATGTGGAATACTGAAACCATAAAAAAAGCAAAACAAAAACAAAAACATAGAACCATGACAGTTAGACAGATGGACAAGACAGCACCATTTCTGGAATCAGGGATCTTCTCCATTTCTGTTATTTATTTTTCCAGAAGTGTGAGGATAAAAATATAGCATCCACAGGAATTTGTGCCTGATTACCATGAGGCTCATTGAAATTGTGTTAGAGAGACCTGAGAAATCATTCTTCTTGTGAAATCCAGATGAGAAAGATAAAAAGGCATTTCAGGAGATAAGGTTGGAAGAGGGTGACTATTAAGCTCCATCTTACGCTTGCTCCGTTGATCCTTCTCTCTCCCATGCAATGATGTTCAGCCAACATGCTTTTTTAGCTTGCAAACAGAGAGCAGTGGTTTTCCCTTGTGTGTACTGTTTTAGGATTCAGCAGTGCTTGAGTAGAGTTGCTTTTAAATGTTTATATTTTATTCAGAAAGCTTAATTGGCAGTTTTTCCTATCCTGCTTAAGATATGGATAAAGAAAAGTTAAAAACTGTGAACAAATTACCACTGGCAAGTAATTCTTAAAGCATGAGGCAGCACAAATTCTCTTTAGAAAATGAGCAGTGGGGAACTATGGTGAATAAGTGGTGAAGTCACTTTGTCACTGCACTCACATCACAACAATATCAGAGAGAAGGGACTCATGACCTCATCTCCCTTTCATTCAGTATAGTTTAATCAGGTAATTGTCACTCATTTTATGTTATGAAGAAGAATGGACTTACTAAAAATGCTAGACATAATCTGTATTGTGACGAGCGTTTTGGGCAGGCCTGCCTCAATATGTTCCTTTAAAAAGTACACAGGATGCTGCAGATTGTATGCTTGAGGCATTTGCTCGTGTTTCATCAATGCTTCCAATACAACTATGAGATCATAGAATCCTTAGAGCTGGAAGGGACCTGGATGGATGGCCATTTAGTCCAACTCCCCTGCAATGAACAGGGACACCAAAGCTACTTCAGGTTGCCCAGGGCTTGATTCAGCTTCGCCTTGAAAGTCTTCAGGAGCAAGACATCAGCCACAACACTATGCAAGCTGTTCCAGTGCATCACCACCCTGTTTCCTTATATCTAAGCTAAATCTACCCTCTTTGAGCTTGAAGCTATTTCTCCTTGTTCAGTCACCACAGACCCTGCTAAAGAGTCTTTCCTGTATATTCCCTTTAGATACCGAAAGACCACTATCAGGTCACCTTGCAGCCTTCTCTTCTCCAAGCTGAACAGCCGCAGCTGTCTCAGCCTGTCCTCATTAGAGAGGTGTCCCATTCTGTGATCTTTTTTGTGGACCTCCTCTGGACATGCTCCAACAGGTCTGTGTCTGTCCTGTACTGAGAATTCCACATCTGAATGCAGTACTCCAGGTGAGGCCTCACCAGCACAGAGTAGAGGGGCAGGATCACCTCCCTCGACCTGCTGGCCACGCTTCTTTTGATGCAGCCTAGGATACAGTTGACTTTCTGGGCTGCAAGGGCACATACCTGGCTCAGGTCCAGCTTCCCATCCACCAGTAGCCTTAGATCTTTTTCAGCAGAGCTCCGCTCAAACTTTTCACCCCCTACAAGTGGGGGTTGCCTCGACCCAAGTGCAAGACCTTGTGCTTGTATTTCTTGAACCTCATAAGGTTCACCTGAGCCCACTGCTCAAGCCTGTCTTGGTCCCAGTTCCTTTCTTTTTCTTCCTTCTTCTCTCTTCCCCTTTTCCTAGATGTCTGGCAGAATTCTTCATTGAAGACATTGCATCCACAGGGTCTGGTATTTAGTACTGCAAACATTTGTTATTCTGCCAAGCTTGCTTTTTATACTGAATTATATATCGTAGAAGTGCCTTCTTCAATGAGCTTTCCCTTGCGGTCATAGAGTGAAGCTGTGTAAATTATTCCCCTTCCTCAGGTGGAACTTAACCAGAGAGTTTTTAGGGAATGATTTAGCAATAGGATCAAATGTGAAACTGGAGAACTCAAGGATGTTTCATTCAGAACCAGGCCACTTCATTAAGTGAGTTGGTCAGGTGCATACCTTGGAAAAAAAAAAAAAACAATAAAACATCCAGAATTCACTATACGTCTCTCTGCTTGTTCCTGTTCCTCTTTATCATTGAAATTGTTGTATGCCAAAGCCACGAGTTTTTTCTAATTCTGGGGAGATGGTTTCTCATGCAGGTTAGCAAAATGTGCCCACAGAAGTAACTTCCACAGAAATTAGGTAGGTCCCCGTTGAGTCTCCTTTCCTCGTCCACGGGAGTAATGGATGTTGTGGTGATACCCTTGTGATACCCTCATAAATACACTCCCACTTAGGTCAATATACGGTATTGTTACTCCCATGTTGGAGTACTATACTGTACAGTGACTTCTAAAGCAGTAATTTCATTGGTTGCATTCTTTCAGTGCTTTCTCTAATCTTCTCTTGCAGAATTTATTATGAGAGATCAAGCAGGAACACGAAAACCAAGGGGCTGATTCAGGAGCTAATCCAAAACAGAGGTCTCTGTATTAAAACTTATACTGAGTTACAGTTCGAGGTACTGGAAGGGGATACCCAGGGAGGTGGTGGAGTCACCATCCTTGGAGATGTTCAAAAAGAGGGTAGATGTCACACTGAGTAACAAGGTCTTTCCATTCTTAATGATTCTATGATAGGGAAAATCTTAGAAAAAAATAGTTATGTCATACTGCAACTTTACAAGTGGTTTCATGCTTTTCTGTTTTCCCTCTAACTGCTTTTGATCTCAAAAGGCAAAGGCATGAGAAACATTTTATTAAATCAATAGGTCAGTAGTTTCCTCTGGAGTCAGGGAAAGACATGATGTTGGCATGTAGCCATTTTAGGTTGTGGAAAAGATATATGGAATTGCAATCTCAGAGTAATGGTGCTCTGTGTATATATATACTTTAACATGCTGCCACTTAGTGATAGGAATGCAGTATGGCAAGAAAAGCAGCTCTGCTTCCATGAAGTAGATGTTAGTTATAAATTAACTGACTCATTTTTCACTCCTTTAGGTGTGTTGGTATAAGGGGAGAGAGTTTAGCATCATTTGAGTATTACTTTTTTTTTTTTTTTTTTTTTTTTTACAGAAATAGTCTAGTGATAATTTTTTTTGTTTTCATTCATCAGAATTTATGAAGCTGGTTCTAGCTGGAGTCAACTTATCGCTTATATTGAAGTCTTTTAACTGTGTATTTAGACATTCTTTTCATTATGTCAGATATCTTTCTGTCATACTTTGCCTGCAGCCTGATCCTTTAGCTCTCTTTGATATTTAAAGTTGGTTGTGGGCCCTATGTGTGGAGGGATGTTGCCTGAATCTTACTGAATCCAAAGAAAACTGGTCTCAGAAATGGGGCAGAAAAACTGACTTCTTAAATTTTGTCTTGGTCCTATTTTGACTCCAAAGCTATATTCCATGGATTTAATTCTGTGTGAATTTCCAAGATTGTAAAAATCCCTTCTAGGAGAGATAGAAACTGATTTCTTGTTTGACATTATTATCCTGAGCATGAGATTAAATAACTCATCTTGGTTAGGTTACAAAAAAATATAATATTCTCTGACTTTATTTTCATTAAGAAAATTGAGAACTAATATTGTCTTTGATCTTTCAATCCATTGCTATATTATGGAGAGTTACTGAGTACCTTACAGTCTCTCTTGCAGGAATTTAACAAGCTTCACATTAAAATTGTTTTTCTAGGGAAGTTGCATACATCCTTCATGTTAGAAAGCTTTCTTTTTCTTTTTTCTTTTTTTTTGCTGCTGTAATCTGTAGAATAAACTATTGTTATCTCTGGCATATATTTATTATGAACTACACTTATTTTTATGACAAAGCTAAAACTTAGATCTGTTTTGTCTCCAGAAGTTACTCTGATACATTTCCAGAAGACAGTCTTTATCTTTTTTGGTCCTTGCTTCAGTCTTTCAATTTCCTCTCCAAATATGTGCTTAAATCCAATCTTATTGTGTCCTATATTATGATATGAAAGTGAAGATGAAGGCTCCCTTCCTTATCATACAGACAGAAGAATGGGATGAGATAATGTTGCTATTCTGTATTACATTTCTGTTAGCTGACTGATAAGCATCAATGCTGGGGGCAAGTTGTTCTATTACTTTAGTTTTAGAAATGATAGGAGTCCAAAAGATCTCTTCTGATGGTTGCTTTCCCATCATTTACATTCATAATTGCAAAAGTAAGTTGTAAAACAGTTTTAACCCATACTTTATGGGTCACGAATGGGCTCTAAAACACTGCAGTCTTGCAATTTCATCTAGAGATAATTATTTCATAATGCTAATAGTAAATTATTTGGTGCTCATATACTTCCTAATATTTGCTACATACTTCATTTTAAAGAGAAAGTACATTTGAGACTATTTGCTACCACTTTTAAGAATTGTACACATAATCAGCAGTATATTGTCCAGCACTGAACACTCGAGGTAACTCTACCATTACACATTGTGGATTGGCATCAAACGTCACTTCAGATCAAATGTCCTGGAGTTACTGACCTGTGAGGAGTTGCCTCCTCATCCCTTGTAGATCTCAGTAAAATTGCTCCATGTTCACTTAGGTGTAAGAGAGGCCAGAAATTGTCTTTAGCTTTATTAACGTAGATAGGTTAGCAATCACAAAGTCCATCTCTTTTGAGAATGCTTTATCTCATCTCTGAAGAAAAAAACCCTCACTACAATGCAATCATTGTGTCCAGCTATTATCTCTAGGTTTCCGTAAGTGTTGAAGGTGCAAAATGATTCAGGTTTTACACTTCAGGACAGTATTCATCTCACAGAGCTTCAGGTATCAGTAACAAAGAGTCAGTCACCCTGCAGTTCCTCTTTTTGTCAGCACTAAAAAACAGAAAAATCATAGAGTATGTTTCTCCTGAACAGTTTTAAAATTTTCCACTAGAACAGAGGTAATCATGTTCTGCATGTACCAATACCATATACCAATACCAATATAAGTCCATCAAATACATGGCAAACTACTGGTTCAGAAATCTTGTTTTGGCTCTGTTTGTTCAGATGACTCCTACCCATCACTGCAGAGCTTATTTAAGACTTTTCTGTTCTAAAGTAGAAGTCAAAGAGTCCATAAAATCATTCTGATAACACATGCATGAAAGATTTAAACTTCCCTTTGTTGACAAGTTGACAGCAGTTTCACTCCTAATCCACAGTACTAAATGTTCTACATAATGTTGGTTCTGCCACTGACAAAATAGCTTAAAAGTAATCAACACAAGAGCTGCTGTAATCTTGACTGAAATTTTCAATACTTCTGCGAGTGAAGGTATTCTGAGAAAGTCTGCAACCAATGTCTTAGCACTTTCAGTAATAGCATCCAAACTCCCTTTGTAGGTATTTGTAGACAAATATTTTCTTGTTAAATCTAGCTAGAGATGCGTCACCTGTCTTTACATGAGGATCCAGAACCCTTTCATATTATAAAAAAAATCTTCTAAAAACCCTATGGCATTGTGTAAAGCATAAAAAGATAAAAAAAAATATCACTCTCAATTCTGACTAGCATTAAAAGGGGCTAAGTCATGCTAACAAAATTAGTCCTCAAAACTGGGGCTGAAGTAGTACTCTTCTACAGAAATCACACAAGTAGTTGCCTGTTCGATGTGTTGGGAGAGCACTATGCGTTATCAGAAACATGAAGAAAAAAAAAAAATTAAAGTCCCAGATCCAAGGGTAATTGGCATCACTACCCCTTTTTTCTTTAGTGGTTTGAACTCCCCATTTTCACGACATTGCTCAATCAGATGCCCCTTACTAAAACTGGTGCTGGAGAGCCTGTCAAATGGAGAGGAACTCCTCAAAGCTGTGCCTGGAAGCTCACAAGGCACGTTGGCGTGGTATCTGTGATAGTTAATGCCATCAGCATCTCTTTCATGAGTACTTAAATCATCCCAAATTTTTTAAAAGACTTGTCATTGTTTCTCAAGTAGATAAAAGCTTCATTGCATTTCAGGCTACCAGTGCTGCCTTCTTCATGAGTTAGGTGATGTTAAACACCACTAAAAATTGATAAAGAATCAAATCACTGCCTAATTTACAAACTAGCAGTCAACTGACACCGCATTAAAAGGCTGATCAGCCTTCAAAATTATTGCAGCATGTTTATTTTTTAGATCATTTTTAGTCTTTGAAATGTCAAATGCAGTGATCCATCTGAGCTGCAAACGTGGATGAACATATACGAGAATGTCATCCGCTTGGGGAAGAGTTGAAAGCAACTGCTCATGGATTCATTACAGAACTTACACCTGCTCTGCATAAAATTCATAAAGAACAATGTATTCAGTCAGCATCAGTGCTGTTACTTAACTGGTTTAACTTCTGAGAGGGATACCATCCTTGCAGTTAACATGCCATTCAAGCAAACGGAAAAGCCAGGGAGGGCCCTTGTATCTGCCCCGTCTGCTGCTGAAATTCATGAATCTGCTGCTACAGAGCCTGTTCAAACATTTCTGATGCAAATCCAAAGCTACACATGGTGACATGCTTTTAAAACAAGCATCTCAAGCAAGCGTCCTGAAGCCATATTAAGGCTTCATGAGAGTTGTGTTTCAGCAGACAAAGGTATCTGTAAATCAAGTGCACGTACTCACCAAATCTGTGAACAGAGGTGTCTGGGAAACTGATGAACACTAAGAATGTGCAGCTCGGTAGAAACACTTACTGCGAATTGTAATGGTGTTATGTGAGAGTTTCCACTGATTTATAAGCAATTTCTTGAAAGGCTCTGCTTGTTACTGGCTCTATTGCAGAAGCCCATGCTGTAAAAAACTAAACAGCTTAGCTCTCTGACCTCAAGTGATTTCTGAACAGTGCCTAAGCCTGGGAGAAAATGGAACCAAATTCATAAACAAGTATAAGATTGGAAGAGTGGAGTACTTAAACGCCCTTCCAGAGCTGAAACTTCAAGTATGGGCAACATTTGGAGAAGGCTGTCAAAGCGCTGACAACAGGTACCAAAAACAACAACAAAAAAAAAGAAAACAAAATTATTTCTGAATCATTTTCTTATTGTTACTCTACTAGTTTTCTGTTGACTTGGGCAGAAATTATTCTGCCCAAATTAATTATAAACTCATACTTGACATAGCTTAATGCGTGACACATTTATATCATGGAATTACAGAATGGCCAGGGTTGGAAGGGACCTCAAGAAGCTCCAACTCCCCTGCCACATATGTCCCCATTTAATACTAGACCAAGCTGCCCAGGGCCTCATCCAATCTGGCCCTTGTAAGATATTATTCTGTTAACATCTGTGTCTCAAAGCTTGCTGGGAACACAGATGGATTTGTTCAAGTCCCGAGCAAGGATTGTGAAATCCTTTGTCTGAAGGACACAGATGAACAAGTCCAGGCAAGTCCTGGGCAAAGGTTGTGAGATCTTTTGTCTGGGGGACGCAGATGGACAAGGCCAGGGGCAACAAGAGCGAGATGAGCTGCAGCTAAATAGCTGTGAAGTGCTCCTTTGTGTGGACCTATCTCAGGATCATGGCCATCTCAGGGGGTACTCAATGACTCTTGCTCAAGGCTCATCCTTGTCACCTAGGCAGGAGAACAAGGAAGATAAAAGAGGAACTGAAAACCATGAGGATAGGTTTCTGACAACAGATTCCTCATGAAGAAGAACAGAGGTTTCTGGCAACAGATTCCTCATGAAGAAGAAGAGGGATTCCTGACGATCAGATTCCTCGTGAGATGACTCCTGCATGCTGTCGAACTCTCCTGTGCCTACTGTCTGAGCGCTGCTGCTGCTTCAAGGATTGGCTCCACGACTTCCTCGTCTACCTGCTTGCTGTCCAAGGCCGGCCATGCTGCTGCTCCCCATCCACCTGCTGCGTCTGCCTGGGACCTTCAAACGCCGTGCAACGGGACTGCTGCTGGATCCTGCTGGTGACTATCCCTGCTTTACGCAACTCCTGCTTCTTTTCCATCTTTTCTATCGCCCTCCTTCCCTTCCCCGTCTCCCTGATGAGGTTTGGTAATAAACTGGATGGAACAACATATGAACCGTTGTTTCTTAATCTCACGCCGGGTATACAGATATTAAAAGAACCTCATCTCCCTCCTATAAATTGGAGCGAGACAGCCTTGAGCACCTCCAGGGACTGGGCATCTGCAACCTCTCTGAGCAGCCTGTTCCAGCACCTCACCACTCTCACAGTAAACAAATTCTCCCTGACATCCAACCTAAATCTTCCATCCCTCAACTTATAACCATTTCCCCATGTCCTGCAGTTGTCAACCCTTTCACAGAGTTGATTCCCCTCCTGTTTGTAGGCTCCCTTTAGGTTCTGAAAGTCTGCAATGAGGTCACTCCGCAGCCTTCTTTTCTACAGGCTGAACAGGCCCAGCTCCCTCAGCCTGTCTTCATAGGGGAGGTGCTCCAGCCCTCTGATCATCTTTGTGGCTCTCCTCTGGACCCTCTCCAACAGCAGTCTTTCTTGTACTGGGGCTCCAGACCTGGACACAGTACCCCAGATGGGGCCTCACAAGAGCAGAGTAGAGAGGGACAATCACTTCCCCATCCCTGCTGGCCACCCTTCTTCTGATGGAGCCCAGGATACCATTTGCTTTCTGAGATGCCAGGGCACACTGCTGGCTCATGTTCAGCTTTTCATCTATCAGGACCTCCAGGTCCTTCTCTGCAGGGCTGCTCTCGAGGACCGTTTTTTCCAGTCTGAATGGATGCCTGGGATTCATCCAGCCCAAGTGCAAAACCTTGCACTTTGCTGTGTTGAATATCATTAGGGTCAGCCAGGCTCATCTTTCTAGCCTGTTGAGGTCCCTCTGAATGGCATCCCTTCCTTCCACCATGTCAACCGCACCACTCAGCTTGGTGTCATCAGCAAACTTGCTGAGGGTGCACTCGATTCCATCATCGATGTCATTGATAAAGTTGTTAAAGAGCACCGGTCCCAAGACAGACACCTGAGGGACACCGCTCGCTACTGGCCTTCACCTGGACATAGAGCCACTGACGACCACCCTCTGCCTGCGGCCTTTCAACCAATTTCTTATCCATCGAGTGGTCCACACATCAAATCCACACCCCTCCAATATGAAGATAAGGATGTGGAGGGGGACCATGTCAAAGGCCTTGCTCAAGTCCAGGTAAATGACATTGGTTGCCTTGCCCTTGTCCACCAATGCCGTCACTCCATCATAGAAGGCCACCAGATTGGTTAAGCATGACCTGGTGAAGCCATGCTGGCTGTCTCAGATCACATGTTCATTCCTCATGTGATCAAGCATGTCATCCAGGAGGATCTGTTCCATTATCTTTCCAGGCACAGAGGTGAGACTCACTGGCCTGCAGTTCCCTGGGTCCTCCTAGCTTCCTTTCTTGTAAATGGGAGTGACGTGACTCTTCCTCCAGTCATCCGGGACCTTATCTGACACCCATCACTTCTCAAATATGATGGAGAGCAGCTCGGCAACCAATTCAGCCAGCTCCTTCAGAACCCTGGGATGCACGCCATCTGGATCCACAGACTTGTACACATTCAGTCTCATGAGGCGGTCTTGGACCTACTCTGCCCTTACAGTGAGGGGGGGGGATTTACCACCCCAGTTCCCACCTAGATGTTTAGGGATGCAGGGCTCAGGGACGTGAGAAATACTAGAATCCTGGCCACCAGTGAAGACAGGCAAAGAACTCATTCAGTACCTAAGTTTTCTACTTATCTGTTGAAGCCAGTTCTCCTTTTACATTTACCAAAGGAGGTACACTTGCTTCGGCCTGTCTCTTCTGGCCAATGTACCTGTAGAATATCTTCCTATCGTTTTTCACGTCCCTTGCCAAGCTCCTTTCGCACCTTTCTTCGCCCTCAGCATGCCCAGCAGGTCCTTATCGAGCCACGCCAGCTTCCTACCTCCTCTGCCCGCTTTCTTATTCAGAGGGACGGAGAGCTCTTGTGCTCTCAGGAAGGCATCCTTGAAGAGTAGCCAGCTCTCCTCAACATTTTTGTCTTTAAAGACATCATCCCAGGGGATCTCGGCCAACATTCCATTGAACAGCCTGAAGTGCACTCTTCCAAAGTTCAGGGTCCTGACACCATTCTTTGCCAGGCCCACATCTCTTGAGATCACAAACTCAACCAGGGCATGTGTCAATGTTTTATGGGCTGGTTTGGCCTGCTTCCATGACTAGCGAGACAGAGCGATTTCGCAAAATCCGCGCCTCTGGAAAAGAGAAACAAGGAACCCAAAATAATTGAAAACAGCAGCAACAATCTGAGGAGAAACAAACTTATTTACTAAACATAGTATCGAAATGCAAGATAACACACCATAATACAATATAATTAGAATTGAAGCTAATAAATCAGACATAATGAGAGAGAGTGTACAAAAGATGGATAGGCCTCACTGTAACACTGAGGTGAGATGTGCAGTCCAGTTGAGCAGCAGGGAGCCGAAGAAGAAGAGTGCATTAGGTGACCTTGCCAGGAGTTATATCTCCTCTCTGACCGCAAAGCTCCCAGGGGAATGTAGTTCTTCTTCTCTTCCAGACAAGTACCTGGAACTTGAGCATTACCAGTTAAACTCCCAGTGCACTACAGGATGTTATGATGTGGTATACTGATAACCAATAATCATAAAACCATGACAGGCATGGTCACGGCAGCCCAGGCTGCCTCCAACCTTAACGTCTTTAATGATCTCCACTGCACTGGTGAGCAGCAGGTCCAGCAATGCTTCACCTCTGGTCGGTCTGTCCAACACCTGGACAGAAAGTTATCATCAATGGATTCCAGGAGCCTCCTGGACCTCTTGCAGCTCACCATGTGGTCTTTCCAACAGATATCTGGATGGTTGAAGTCCCTCATCAGGACAAGAGTCCATGAGCACGAAGCCTCCCGCATCTGAAGCAAGAAAGCCTCATCAACAGTCTCCCCCTGATCAGGTGGCCTGTAGTATACACCTATCACCAGCTGGCCTTTGTTAGTCCCATCCCTAATTCTAACCCACAGGCTCTCAACCTGATCCTGACTGTTTCTCAGAGGGAGCTCCTCACAGTCTATCCACTCTATGACACAGAGGGCAACTCCCCCACCCTTCCTACCTCGCCTATCCCTTCTAAAGAGACAATACCCCTCAATGGTGGTATTCCAGTTATGGGAGTTATCCCATCATTTTCCTGTGACAGCAACAAGGTCATAACTTTACAAGTGCATCACAGTTTCCAACTCATCCTGCTTATTTCCCAGGCTGTGTGCATTGGTATAAATTAGGCACTTCAGCTGGGCTTTCCGTCTGACTGGTTTTATAGAGGATATAGGATCCTCTAGAACAGCAGCATCCCCAGCATCCCTCTGACCCAGTCGATCCCTTTGTACTCCACTGTCTTTGCCCATCAAGTTTGGTACGAGTCCTCGAATGACCCACTCAACCCCAGCGACCCTCATTTTGTCCCCTTCCCCCTTCATACCAAGTTTAAAGACCTTTCAATGAGTCCTGCCACTTCCTCAGCTAAGATCCTCCTACCTCTCAGAGACTGGCTACTTCCATCTGCAGCCATCATGCCAGGTGCTAATTAAATTTCCTGTGGTCAAGAAAAACAAAATTCCTGTATTTGCACCAACTTTTAAGACATTTACTTTTGAGATGGGTTTTTTCGATCCTCTCAGTATCCTGCCCTGCCACTGAAGGTATAAAAGATAACACCACCTGCACACCCACTCCATCAAATACCCACCCCAGTCCCCTGAATTCTTTCTTAATAGTCCTCAGGCTTTTGTCAGCGACTTTGTCACTGCCAGTCTGAACTATCAATAAGGGGTAATAATCAGAAGAGCAAATCAGTCCAGGAAGTTTCCTAGAAATGTCCCCGACCTGTGCCCCAGGGAAGCAGCAAACCTCCCTACAGGTAGGGCCAGGCCGACACATGGGGCTTTCCATTCCTCTCGGCAGGGAGTCGCCTACGACAACCATCCTTCTGTCCTTCGTGTGGAGGCAGTCTTGAGGCGTGGGGCTGACCACTTCATCCGAGGCAAACCTCACGGGCAGACCTCCCTCCACACCCTCACTCACCTCTCCCTCGAGTTCCAGAGCCTCAAACCTATTGCACAGAGGCACCTGAGGAGCTGAGGATGGTCAGGATGAGGGATGCCCACTTCGCTGAGCCGGTATCTGTTTCCACTCCTCCTCCTTTCTGAAATTGTTGCTAGGGGGAGGAGAGGACAGGGGGCTCACTGCAGCACCACCTGTCTGCCGGATTCCCTCTCCCACCTGTTTGCAAGGCAGCAGGGGGTGACACGCTCCATGTGGAGCCTCAGCTGTGTGCCAAGATCTCGGGGCCAACAGGGACTGGCACCACCAAACAATCTCCCTCTCACACTCCTTTATGGTCCTCAGCCTCCCCACTCCTCCTTCAGATCGACCACAAGGCTGAGTAAATCATTTAGCTGGTCACATCTTATACAGGTGCTGCCTCCATTGCCCAGCACTGCAAAGGCCAGGCTATGGCACTTGTGACAGCCAGTGACCTGCATACTAGCATCTTGTATTGGGGCCTCAGTCTGAGCCTCCACACTTGTCTTAGCATCAGCTCTCCTTTCAAGCATGCACAGGACCTCAGTCTGGGTCTCCACATTCTTTCTGGCTGTAGTCTTACTTCTGCATAAGCATGGACCTCTGTCTGGGTCTCCAGAATGTTTGTGGCGGTAGTCATCCGCCGGAATGCAGCCATTGCAAACCATCAGGCACACTAACAGTACTAGATAGCCTCAACGGGGTGTGACTGATCAGCCCTGCCCTGCTGCCGGTAGTGCCGGCTCGGCCCTCCCCCGTTGCTGAGTCGGTAACAGGAGCCCGCACGCTCATCGCTCACTTCACGGTGATAACAACCGTCCTTGCTGTGTGGCCCCGTGTATGGGTGGCTTACAGTTCCTCCTCGTTAAAACAGCCCAGGTGATTCTCACACTCCGACTCCTCCCCGTCTCCGTCCCGAAGCGACGCCTCGTTGTCCTCCCGGAGGCCTTTTCCAGGCGAGGGAGTGGACTCAGAGCCGTTGCCCTGGCAACGCCCCCGTCGCTTCAGCCGCTCTCGCGAGAACTGCCCGGCCGAGAGCTGCCCGGCCGCTCCGTTGTCTGGGGGATCCCTGGATGAGGAACAGATCGAAACCCCCTGTACCTCGCGGTCAGTTGCTGCGGTTCTGGCTGCAACAGCTGAAGCAGCGAACCTCGGCGATCAAGGACTTCTTCTGGGTCTGCACCCGTTTAAATCTGCTGACTGCATCTAAATCGCAAGTCTAAGTTGAAACTCTTTCCAGAGTTCAAAGTCTTAGTAAATTTAAAATTTAAAAATAAAGTATTGCTGATATTACTAATGCTGCACAGATTATATTAAGTTCTACATTTGAATATCTGTTAAAATCCTGGTGAAATTAATAGATGTCAAAATCCATACATAACGTAAGAGACGTGCCTTTGCTGAACATTATGGACAATATATCCCTTCTGAGTTTGGGTATCCATGAGAACTTCAATTTTTTTTTTCAAGACTTGTAATTACAATACAAAACTACAGACTTAATGGATGTACAGTCTTGGCCCCAGTGTGCTGTCATCAATTAAGAGTTTACCAGAATCAGCAGACTCAAGAGAAGTATTTTTAGAGTTTCATTCTCCAAATGTAGCCATTTTATCAAGTATCTAGAATAAACATGTTATATGCACTATGTTTAAATGAAACAAACAGACAAAACCATCATTTTTTATCCCTAAATATGAGGTTTAAAGTGACAAGTATTCTAAGTTTAAATTTGAGCTGTTGTCTCTGCTGTGTTTATAATCTAGAGCATTAGTACGGTTTCACAGGAGTAAATATTCACAACGTATTGTTCTGGCAACTACTGATGACAGTTTCTCCATCGTGGTTCAGATTCTCAGATATTGTCTACTTGAATTTCAGTAAGGCCTTTGACATTCCTGTGTAAGATCCTCATTGACAAGCTGTTGACGTATGGAATAGATGAGCAGTGAGGTAGATTGAGAACTGATGGAAAGGTCACTCCAAGCGGTTGGTGATCGGTACTGTAAAATCTACTCAGCCAGTAACTACCCCAGGGGTCAATATTGGGTCCAATTCCACTTAGCACTTTCATTAGTGATCTAGATGATGGGGCAAAGTGTACCCCAGCAAGTTTTCATATGACACAAAACTGGGAGGTGTGGTTGATGTGCCAGAGGGTTGTGCTTCCACCTACAGAGACCTCAAGAAAAATGAGCTGACAAGAACCCCATAAAGTTCAACAGGAAATGCAAATCATGTCCCTGCACCAGTGTATTCTGCATGGAAAGCAGCCTGACAGAAAAGGAACTGGGGATTCTGGTGAATACCAGGCTGAACATGAGTCAACAGCAACAAAAGCAGCTAATAGTATTCTTGGTTGTATTAGGCAGTGTGGCTGGCAGGTTGAGGGAGATTATTCTTCCCCTTTACTCAGCTCTGGTGAGGCCACATCAGGAGTACTGTGCTAAGGTCTGTGCTCTCCAGTACAAGGACCCGCAAATACTGGAAAGAGTCAAATGGAGGGCAACCAACATGATGAAGGGTTCAGAGCACCTCTGCTGTGAGGAAGCTCTGAGAAAGCTATGACTGTCCTGCTTGGAGAAGAGGAGGCTCTGGGGAAATCTTATCAATATGTCTAAATACTGAAGAGAGTGTGCAAAGAGAACGAAGTCAGCTCATTTCATTGGTGCTCAGTCTCAGGACAAGAGGCAATGGGCATTAACTAGAACACGGGAGGTTCTGTCTGAACACTGGGAAGCATTTCTGTGCTGTACAGCTGACTGAACACTGGCACATGTTTCTCAATGAGGTTGTGGAGTCTTCTCCTTGGAGATATTCAACAGCTTCTTGAACAAAGTCATGGGCATGTTACCATAGGTCTTCTTGCCTGAGCAGGGTGGTTGGACAAGATGACTTCCAGGAGATGGCATTAGCTAAAATTCTTATCTAGGTATGTGACAATGGGCTCACACGAACAGATACATGGATGATTTTCACTTTCAAGTTTCTCAAATAAAGGAGGAATCAATTTCAAAAGAAACAGGCTAGTGTGCATTTAAGCACTTAAGGAAAGAGTTATAGTTAGTTTCTTAGTGTGCATAAATATTGTTATTTTGATAGATCCCCTCAAGCCTGGAAAATTACAGATATTTACCACTCAGTGTAGGAAATGAAGGCATTTAATTTTGCTCATAAGATAGTATGTTGTTGGGTGTCTTATTTTCACTTGTTGAAGTTGGGAATCAGGTATAGCACATCATCATAAGTGGACTGACTCAAACTTTTAGAACACTTACCAGTTTTCCCTTGTTTCCAGCCTGTTGAACTCTTAACTTGTACTTATTCTTTCTGACATAGAAGGAATGATTCCCAGAAACTTAGAAAAACATACACTGGGTTCTTCATTTAATTTTGTATAAACTTAATACTAGTTTGTTTCACTCTGTGATTTTCTCTGCCACTGTTACTTTATCTTCTGTCAGCCGTGTGCCACATTTTGCTCAATTAACCCCCAAATCTCCAGGCTCTTTCTGAGAAGCTTTTTCTTGCCATGCCTACCCTGACCTTCTCACTTCCTGCTTGCAACTCTGAATCACGTCAGGAGTGGAGATAGAAAACACGGCATTTTTGAACTAGATGACAGACTCTATGAAATGATGATAACAGCGGAGGAACTGGCACTGCAGCTTTCTTGTAGTTCAAAGTCAATCAACTATGTGACACAGTTCTATTGGAAATTAGGCTTCATTAGTTCTGATGTTCATGGTAGTACTTGTTTTTAATTAAATTACTAAATGAGGGATTACGTGCAGAGAGTGCAGTGATAGTGTAATTGCTTCCAGTGATGAAATTCAAGTTTCAAGCCGTGAGCTTCTGTAATACAAATGGATCCTTTATTTAGCCAGAATGGAGAGCTGCAGTCAGTTAAAAATAAGGTAATAGCTTCACTCATAACAAAAGGGCTGCTCTGACATTAGTATCGTGATTGTTCTGTGACCTTTTCAAGTAAACATATATTTAAACATGCACTAAATACCAGTGCATGAGTGCTACAGACATTAGAAATAAACAGTTAGCTTTCTTCAATTATAATCGGAGTTTATGAGACTCATAATACTTTAACATTCAGAGTTTTCAAAGGTGGCAAGAGCCACATGAGCACATGTATTCTCACCTCTATAATAATACTGGCTGCAGAATTTGAGTTGGTGAATTCATGGTTGAATTGTGGCTCTGCATTTAGCAAAGAGTTGCAGGAAGAAGATGCATCCTGTTCTTTTAGGTCCTCTGTGTGAGATGTACAGAAAGGTGGGGTAATTCAAAACACCAGGCTCAGAGAAATGCAGAAAATGTGAAACATGGATATAGAGATTCATGCAACACAGAATTGGCAGGGTGTTGTTTTTTCAGAAGACATCAAATCTTAATTTAGGAACGTCACACAACAGCATAAATCATCGTCTAAATTACCTGTTAAAATTCACTCATTGGGTTTGAAGATGTTTCTCTTTTATGCCAGATGTGTCAAGTTACTACTACGCCTTCTTTTTTTATTTTTTTTTCCTTCCTAAAATAAGAACTGCTTATGTCCGTCTATTTTTCCCATATTTTTTAGTTTTATTTTGGCAATATATATTGCCAACCTGCTGCAGTGAGTTGACTGGTCAACAACTAAGTGCTTATGGGATTTTTATTCACTCCTCCCGAAATGGTGTGGGGGAGAGAACTGGAGGAGTAAAGGACAGTTTAGATAAAGACAGTTTAATTAGTGAAAGGGGAAAAGAAGATAAAATAAAAACACAGCAAAAACCAAGTGATATAAAGGCAATCACCCACCACCTACACCAGAAAACCCATACCAAGTCAGTCTCAGGGAGCTCTGTGAAGACTGCCCCACTAGAGTTAGTGCTGAGCATGACCTGACAAAGTATGGAATATCCATACCTACCAAGGTGTATGTATTGGTCAGTTTGGATCAGCAGGCCCAGCTATGTCTCCTCCCCCCTCCACCCTACTACTACAAGAGCAGAGTGAGCAGCAGAAAAGACTTGGATGCTGTGCAAGTGCTCTTCAGTAACAGCTGAAACAACAGCTTGTTGTCAATGCTGTTTTGGTCACCAACATAAAACACAGGACAACTTGGGCTGTTATGAAGAAAATTAACTCCGTTCCAGCGAGATCCAGAAAAGACTTTTCTCTTTTTGTTCCTAATAGAAGTAATGGAAAAAAGAAAGCCATGTGTGTCTTCCACACTTTAAAGACTTCTGGATTAAATTCCATCTAAAGTACGATACAAGAGTAGAAACACAGACCTTTGTTTTGTTTCTTCATGTTCAAGTGTCCCTTTTCTTTTATTCCTTCACTAATACCTTTCCTTCTGACATATCTATGATCACATCTTAATTTGAAAAGATATCTGGCCACTTTCTTAGAATATAGGGAAAGCAGTTCTTCTGTTCCTAAGTTGACATTCATCCAAGTTCAAAGGCACCTTCAAGCAGGTAAGAGCTACCACTGTCACCTGTATGTTTCTGTACAACATGCATGTGTAAATCCAATTTACTTCAGTATTTATATGAACCTCAGCTTATTTTCCATGCACATGAGGATGTTGATTCAGGTAGAAAGGCATTTTTTATAATACAATATGTTTTCTTAATATTCTACCACCTTATAGCCCTAGAGGTCCCAGAAGCCTCCGTTTCTACTTTTGGCTATTTGCAACGTTTCAAAGCAATCATTAGGTGCCTGTCCTCTTAGTACCTAATTACACTTTGTAAGAGCTTGATTACCAAAATACATTAAACAATAATTAGATAAGGTTAATTTCCATCTAAACTATAAAGTTGAAAATATCAATATAGCTAGTAATTGGCCTCGATCAAGGTAAATAATGTCCTCTTTTTTTATTTACATTTGGTTTTCCCCATAAACTGCCTACTGGGTTGTACAGAAGTAAGAGGCTAGCAAAAATCTGAATCCCCATCCATCAGTATTAATCTCACACTTTACTGAGGCCCCATCCATTTATCTTTCCGACACAAATTAGAAATTCAAGAGTTTTAACAAATGAGCCTGCAAATGTAAACTTATTAGGCCATATATTTTTACTACACACTGTGCAGTGCCCTCCACAAAGCTGTCCCTTCAGAGAGTGTTTTCCTATTTTGTGTTATTGATGGCAGCTAACTAATCACATTTTTAATGTTGTCTTTGGGGAGGGCTGTTTGAGTGAATGTGGAAACTAAACTACCCAGAATAAATCTACCTTATTAAATGCTTGAAATTATGTGTCTTTTACAATAAAGAAACTCTTGAACATTGTTACATTTGCTAACCTTCTTTTTACAGAAATCAAAAGACTGGGATTAATTAAAATAATACATCAAAACAGGGGTTTGTACAGAATACGTCTGCATGTGAGGGAAAGGCCAAGAAAAAGCAGTTAATTGGTCTCTTCATCCTTGCTCTCTCTCCTCCCATCAAAATATCTTTAAAAATTGCTTTGAAACTAACCTTTTTTAAACATCTGACTGTTGTCATTGTCTAGGCTTAGAGAAAATTTACCAGTGAGTGGATCAAAATGTGAATGTTGAGACGCAGCCCTCCTCCTGCACTCGTTGCACAAGTTTGTCAAAGCTCCTGAATGTCAGAAAGACTTTTCAGATTTTACACAATCAAGCTCTTTTACTGACAACTAATTCCTGAAAGTTTCCATTGAGTGGCACGTTCAGCTTCCTGTCTGCTTTCCTCCAGGCATATCTGTTCAAGTAAGTACATATTTAAGACTGTAAAATTTAGAAATGACTGGGCGAAGAACAAACTGATCTGAATGACATAGGCCATTCTTACAGGATTGCATTTAAAACCTTTTAACATGAACAGATACGCATCTTTGACCAAAAATATCCATTCTGTTTTATCTCATCATTCTTTGCATTCAACAAAATGATGTAATTACTTCAAAGATCTGTATTTCTTCACTAAAAGGTGGGTTAAATAATTTTAACCAATGATCAGTAGAAATGCTAATTATCCTTTTGTTTCTCCTTTCCTAGCAGCAAATACAAACAATATTTAGAATTTCAGTTTTAAAAATCAGGCATATTATCTCTTTCCACATTTTGAAAAGTGAGGGACAGATGGTTGGGCTTGACTGCGATGTTCAGGGCTGCTTGAAGTAGTGCATCTCATTAGTAACTCAAAAAAAGCAGAGATCGTTCTCTGGTTTTCAAATACACCAGAAATCACAGCTGTTGTCTCAGGCAGATTTACTAACTACAGCTAATTTTTTAGCTAATTATTTGAAATTGTTAGAATTTTGTTAACACCACTAAGCATAAACCGAGAATGCTGGAAGTGCCATTACAGTAGGTATGGTAGTGAAGTTATCTAGCAGAATTTCAAAGCAGTGTACTCTGCCATCATAATACAATGTATATCCTATAAATAGGATTCTAATGCAAATAAAAATACAAATACTGTTATAAAACCCTTCAGCTTGCACTACAGAGAAGGTTAGGCAGGACGATGTTAACAGTCCCATTTGGTCTTATGATTTGTGAATTTCCAGAGGTTATATATGTAGTTTAAGAGTAACCTCAGCATGATCTTCTCTATTATATATAGCAGAAAGGGGGTAAAAGTAACTTTATGTGTGCCTATATTGTAAGACAGTGGATAAAACCACAAATTTGACCCATAAAGCAAATCACTGTTCTTTGTAGAAAAAAAAAACAGGCAATTTAATGTATCACTTTATTTGCATATGCCCACAGACCCTAGAGATGTGTATGTGGAACCTGCTAATCCTTTTTGTGTGTGCTTAGTCGTTTGCATTTAGCTATAATCAAGATCTAAACTCGTGGAAAGCATGTCAGCTGTGTGTAATAGAATATATAGGGATGGATGGAACAATTGTCTCCCTTACACGCTGATGAAGTTAGTTGCAATCTAAAGCAAAACAAAAAGCACGTTAATAGGAGTTTGTTTATTCTAACATCAAACCTAAGAGACTGAGCCAAGGAGAAATCTTTATTTACTCAAGCAGACCTGGGAAAATGAGAAAATCCCCATGAATTACATGAAGGTAGTTACAGAAGCAGGGGAGATTGCTTTTAATCAAACATCAATAGATATCTAGTTGAAAGATAAATGGAAAGTGTACATTTTATGAGAGCTGAGGGAATATGATAGAACATTTTCCATTAATAGTTGTTCAAGATTTTAAACACATTCCTTGCCCTTGCTCTGTTGTGTTCCTCTGACTTGCCTAGCAAAACATTTTATGGGTAAGGATATTGGAAGATGCAGAACTTTAAGAAATTTAGCAATATATTTTCTGAAGTTATAAATCATGCATTTATATAAATCAGGCATTTGCATCAATGAATTGTTAGATTCTAGAATTTAATAATAGAGTTTCCATGTTTCAGTATCATTAAATCAGAAACAAAGCGAGAAATTCTCATCTTGTATTCTTGTGGAATCAAACTAAAAAAAGAGATAGAATAGTAACTTATTTTATCTGTATGCATAGATCTTCCTAAGACCAATATGGTACATAAGTCTAAATATTTAATTCAGCTCTACGGATATTAACATATCTATCAGATTTCCAGATGAAATCATTACAGTGTAAGTAGAGACAACAGTTTATCAATCAGTATTAATTACACAGTTTAATAACGTGGAGTGGTAACATGGTAACTATGGAATTTTTAGAATTCTCTTAATATGAATAGGTTTTGAAGCAAGCACTTTCTTTAACAAATAGATAAACCTTTAGCCTCTTTGATCACAAAGATATCTCAGGATGCTTCAGCTATCAGGCTGTATTTTGAAACTGGGACAAGCTGGCAAAGAATGCTAGTTAACTATGGACCAGTTAAAAGTTATCAGAATACTCTTGAAGTTGTGACAATGTCCTGGAAATCTGAAAGCCAGCTCTTTAGTCTGAGTCTTCCTACAGAGATTACAAGAGCTGCTACTTCACTGATGTTCAGAATCAAATCTGCTAGCAATGTGGATATAGTTTGTCAAATAGAGAATTAAGTTCCTTTGTTAGGTTAGCTGAAAGTAATTTCTTGAATTTCTGTTGCTCTTCATTTTGATGTTGTGAGCCTGACATACTAATGAACAGTCTCATTCAAACACTTTTGTCTCCATCTTTTCCAAAAACCTTATTTTGCAAATATTATATATGTATATTTATATATGTCTATACATATATAAAATGTAATTCATTGGTAAATTCAAGAAAAAGGGCAGAACTCAACATTCGAAAGCTCTTAAGAAGAAAGGATGTAAAAAGCATGATGTGAAGGAAGGATGTGAAGAAGGAAATAAAATTTTAGTAATCTCAAACAAGTAAAATCTATTGAGCATACAGTATAGCATGAATTATTTCTCCAGCTGCATTTTTAAGGACATTAGAATTTGGCAGTAAAAAATGAGGAAAAAAATGAACAAACAGTGAAGAAAGGCACTGATCTCCAAAACACTGAGCTGTGAACTTCAATCCATGCTTTAAATACATCAGACTTTGTCCATCAAAAACCTTTAACAGTTTAGCCTGTTTAGTATAGTAAAATGAAGCCTATGATGATATATGACAGCTGTTTATGAATGTATCAAGGATACACACAGTAAAGGGAAAAAAGTTATTTAAAACATTGGGTAATTAACTATACTGGTATGTAAATCAGGTTAGCTTACAAAACATAGTTCCTAATCATCAGAAAACATATGCATTGTTTGTACAATCTTACAAGAGAAATAGATGAAAATGTCTTGCATTTTAAGAGAGGCCTCTTTCATTTTCTGAAAGGGATTATGCATTGTGAACTGCACTCGACATGAGAGTCAGTGGAAGGACTTTCCCCATTTCAAGTGATGAAATTAAATTTAAATGCACTGTAAGCAAAATGATATATTTTTAAACAATATTTCAGATATGTGATTAATTTGATTAATAATCATTTTCTTCATTCCAAAACATATACATTTTTAAATATATTTTAGGGTAGCTAGGAAAACATCAAATATTTCTATATTTCTGAATGTCAGCTTTTCTAATCAGGCCCTTTTCAGAGGCTTTCAGCAGTCTCTAAACATTTGTATGCACCATCCAGCTTCTTAAATGTTGACCAACACAAATACCAAAGGAATAAAAGATTTTAATATGTATAAGTGGATTTTTTTTTTTAATTTAATTAAATTTTATTTCATTTTTGTATAGATAATTGTGTGTCTGAACCTCCTCTCAGCGAAAGCAACAAGACATTCAAATGTTTTAATTGGTGACCTTTTGGTATATATTATAAGAATGTAAATTATACAGGTAAGTTAAGAGAAGGTGATTTGAAATAGAAGCTTGATAGCAGTTACAAGCACATTTTGAAAGCTAACTCATAAACCAGTTTCGAAAAATCACAGTAATTTGAACAGTACCTCAACTGCGAGCTTCATGCAGTTCAAAAACAGGTATTAAATCCAAATGAGAGGACCTCTGTAATAGGCTGTCACAAAAGAAATAAGAATGTATTTTTATTTACTATTACCTTTGGAGAAGAAAATCTTAAGTCTTCATTTTGAAATAATATAAATTCCTCCTGCATGTAATCAAAAGCAAAGGCATTTTCAGGGTTTAGAGGAGGACAAGATAAAACGGTGAAATGCAGAGGCATATACCAGTAATAGACTGCAAAATCAATTTAAGAAGTGCAACTGCAGTTGTCTTTCCCAGGTTTTTAATTATGTGTTTGTTTGCCATGGTGGCCTAATTTAGTCAAGTAGATGAGCCAACATTAAAAGCTGGTAGGAGAGGTAAGTAATCCCCAGGGTGGGCTGCTTGTGAAGAGAGTTTAAAAGCTACATGTACAGAAGCAGAAGCCAACGCAAATTTGAGAAGGGGGTCCACATGATAAACGGTGAAAAGCCAGCAAATCAAATTTTTCACAATTAGTTGAACAACAACTGTGACAGGTTTGGCGCTTAGCATTTTCATTTGTGTGCTCAAATTTGGTTATCCGTCCTCTTTTATGCAAATGTGATGTGACAGGAGAAGCTGGGAGCACTCAAGCAGGCCGATCACTCACAACAGGAGCTAGGTCTGTACAGCTGAGAGGCCTGGATTAAATGGACTGAGTGCTGATGGATAAATGACATAAGCTACACGAAAGCCTCATGAAGTGATTTAGAACTTCTTGAAGACGATACCCAGAACATAAAAATTATACTTTATCCTCAAAATTAGAAAGAGAGGGAAGAGAAACCACCAGCTCCTACTAGCAAATAACAGCACTTATAATCTCACTAAATCTAAGATGCTTGTTGCCTAGTAGAATACAGAAGTTACAAAAACTACCTCTTGTGACTGCTTATGCACCACCACCTAACTATACAACTCACTACAGTGGTTTTCTGCCTGTGTGGGAGACCCAAAAAGCTGATAAAGCAATTAAAGCATTAGCTCATGAAATACATGTATAAACACAGAAAATACTTTCATGATATATGTGCAAGTGGCTTGGTGACAAATAAATATCCAGTCATTCTATCCTGCTGCAGAAGGTATAGTAATTAAGGTGATAAATTGTACTTGAAAGCATATTTGCACAGGATTACTTATTTGCATATACCTTCTTTGTCAGAAACTGCAATTCACTAGATAGGTTTTCCAGAGAAATATCACAGCTTGCTCCTTTAAGCATAGAATCATGGAATAGTTTAGGTTGGAAGGAACCTTAAACATCAGCCAGTTCCAACCCCCTGCCAGAGATACCTTCCACTAGACCAGGTTGCCCAAAGAACCATCCAACCTGTCAAATAGTCAGAGTATCACTCTGCATCATATGAGGCAATTTGCATTCATGCTGGGTTAATTTTTTTAAGATTATTGACAGTACTTGATAGTTCTAGAGACATCCAATCCTTACAAATAATAAAAAATTTTATATATAGTGGCCTATTTGTATTTCAACTTTAAGATTTGTGTGGATCTAAAAGAAAAGAGACGTGTTTTAAAGAAGATTCCTTTTGCTATTCCTAGCATACAAACGAGTGGCAAATAGTTATCAGAAATTTATAAACTGTGGTAGCTCTTGGATTTAATGAAAGTAGAAAATACATGATAGTCTTGTGAGACAAAG
Source organism: Lagopus leucura (assembly GCF_019238085.1). Lineage (NCBI taxonomy): Eukaryota > Metazoa > Chordata > Aves > Galliformes > Phasianidae > Lagopus > Lagopus leucura. Next base: position 27,614,683 of record NW_024962262.1, read on the forward strand.
AGTTGGTAGAAATCTTACATTCTTAGGAAAGAAAATCCACAAAAATCTTAAAGTTGAAATACAAACAGTCCACTGTATTCAAAATTGGGAGGAAATAAACTGTTAAGTTCTTCAAAAGGCAATGCATACTTCAGTAAATAGCACTATACACATAATTTGGGTACGCTGCATAGATTTGTATGTATGTTGCTGCAAGACTTGAGATCTGTAAACTGATCTGTGAATTCATAGAGATAGAAATAGAAAACTACTTTTTGTTGTATTTTTGAATTCCAAGAAAGATTACAGTCTACCTTTCATAATATTATTTTCATTATTTTTCATATTGAATTTTTTTAGTTTACCTGTTTTTAGAAAGCAGCTACTGAAGAATGCACAGCTTTTTGCAGATTAGGCAACACTTAATAGGGCTCCTAAACCATCAAGTGTTCAGATCACTTCCCAATCTTTCAGAGAGGAAGGGCAAGACAGAATCATTGATTCTTTGGACAGCTGGACAGATATCTAAAAGGCATCAGCCAAGGAAATGCTCTGCACAGCAGAAGTGTTCAATTGTTAAAGTTCAATTGACACAAGCTCCTATTAATGCAACTGTAAAAAGTTGAGACTCATACCTTCCAGTTTATTCTGCAGTAACTCTGACCAAAGAGGATCCTGTACTCCTATATTACAGTAGCTCATCATCATTCATTTCCTCATCTGAAATTAATCTGCGTGTTGCTAGTGTAACTGCTTCCCAACTTTGTCAAAGACAACAGGATTAAACAGTTTAAATAATAGCAAAGATCTATTACTTGGCTTATTAGGACTAATTGATCTAACTTGAACAAACAGGCTAGTCTTGCTAAAACTTGCTAGCCTTTCAAAACAGCAACTGACTGACTATACAACATATTCCACTGGGGTTCATTACAAACAACAACAAATTTAGAGACTCCCAAGCCACGTAGGAGGAAACACCAAGGCAAGGTTTATCTAAACTGTTAGGTACCTTGAATGCTCTATTAAAGCTCCAGCTGGAAGCCTCTGTGAAATCACAGCACAGAAAAACAGTACTTCTTTGCCCCAGTTTGCAGGTTTAGTAGTATTTCCCAAATGTTTTGTAGCAAGAGTTTTTTTCTGCCACAAATTGGGCTGCCTCATGCACATGAAAGGACAGCAGGTGAGCTGCAGGAAAGGAAACATGAACATAACCAGTTGTTCGGCCTGCTTTGCAACTTGAAATCTCCACTTCCATCTCAGTACCTCCATCTAGCTATTTAACATCGGTATTTTATTTCACTCACACCCAATAAGCTTTGACAAAATCAGCCCTGATGCTGTCTAACCTAATCACAAGTCCTATACATCATGCTACATCCCTATACTTATTCAGCTCTTCCCACCTGGCTTGACTTCCTGCCTGGCTCAAATCTCTAAATGCCATCAGAATTGCCTAAGTTCTCTTCCAATGGTTTAGCCTGTCTACACAGATCCATTAGTGGAAATGATGTCTTCCTGCTGCAGCTTAGCCTCAGGGCAGTTTTACCCAGCTGGCAAAGCTGAGTTCTCCTAGGAAGCAAAATGCAGGCACTGCAACTCATTCCTTCAGCTCAGCTTTCCACAGCACAATAGTGTCTGGGAGTAGGCAGCAGCTCCTAAGTAGGCTGCTGCCACTGCATTAGCACAGTAATGACACAAGTCATCAGCCATTAACACAAAACTACTGTAAGATGTAAAGTGTCTGACAAAACCCTTCCAAGGTTTCTCCCATCACCTCTGGAGGCAATCCTTAATCCATTTAAGAGAATGCCTTCTCCACCACCATCTGGTCAGTACCACAGTGGTGGTACTGAAAGGTGCTGGGGGAAGCAGAACTACCACCACAAATCTCTGTTCATAAGGCTATGAAGGCTACCTTTTACTGACTTCCAACTGGGTAAAGAAGGTCAGCTCTTATGCAGGGCCATGCAGCTTTCAATTTAGGAGGTGACTGTTGAATCACAGCATTGTTTCACATTTCTAAGGAGAATGCAAGCGTGATGTTCTCAATTGCCCTTCTCAGCAATTACTCTTCTGATCTTCAACTCCACATGCTGCTTGTTAAAAGCTTTATTAAATATTTTATCCTGGATCTGTAAATAAAGGGGAAAGAGAAAAAAGCAAAACAAAACAAAACAAGAATTGAAGCCAAACACATATAACAGAGGGCAGCACCATGGTGCAATTTTTTTTGCAGTGGAAGTAAATCAAATTGAACCAAAAATGTGGGAAGAAGAGCTCTACTGATCCCAGCTGATCACTCCTGCCCTAGTATTTCCCCCCAGTTAGACTGCCTCATTTTTGAAAGCATAGCTCAGCTCCTCAATTGCGATATTATCACACAAATGCCCACCAGGCACAAAGGATAGGAGTGACCAGTCACGTCCTTCTTGTTCAACATCAGTATAAAAGAGAATGTTCTGTGCAAATTAGTTCTGTCCATGAAAGAGTTACTCCTGCTCTACCTGGAAAAATGAGTTTTTGAAAAACACTATAAAAATCAGTAGTGGGTAGAAATTATTTAACAAAAAGATTCAAAAGGTAAAAGATAGCTCAGTATTTGTTAATTCAGGGTGACTCCAGAGAGTAATTCATAAGCTTCTAAATGAATATTTTTAAGGAGGTCATAAAATGTGAACTTTAGTAACTGCCATAGCCAATCAAGATACCATCAATCCTGCTTTGGACTACTAAAACACTAGTAATTATCTACTCAAATTATTTTAAAAGTTTAACAAAAGCTTATCTATGGATAGTACTGTAGCATGATATACTATCGTCTTAAAAATGGCCATGTAGCAAATGCTACTGGTTAATCCTTTATTATTTTAGACTCTGGTTTCTAGAATTTACTCCCCTAATACAAAGGGGTTTTTCTTGGCATTTTCCTGGGAAGCTATCTTCAAACCATTCAGTGTTTAGTAAACATGAAGGAATTAGTAAACCTGAAATGAAAGGCTGATAAGAGAGTAAACATATCAGTATTTTCCCTACATTAAAGTAGCATTAAAGTAAATGAGGATGAGAAAAGAAATAGCACTTAATTGAAAACCATTTGAAAGGGTGCTTAGAGAGAGTTCAACCCAGAAACAATCTAATATTTCTTAGTGATTTTAATATTAATGTTACCAAAACATAATTTTACCAAAGAAATATAGAACAGCATTGACCCCACATGTTAATAAAACATAATGTATGTTCTGTGATTTTTCACTGTATAAGACCACCACCAACAGAAAATTCAGTTTCACAGTTACACTTACACAGTGTGCAAGCAGGATGTTGCTTATGGCAATGAAAAAACCCGAGCTCTAAAACCAAAGAACATGCCTCCTTCAGATTCCAATAGTTTTGAACACTAACCACAAAGTAGCCTGTAAGACTGCTGGAATAATGTAAAAAAATATCCACGAATTATTGACTTGGAACTATAAATGTAAATAGATTTTTTTTCTTCTGAAAGATACTGAATAAAATTCTCCTGCGTATTGCAATAAAAGTAGTATTCTACTTTATCTGTAAAAGGATTAACTGATTTTAAAGGTGTTCAGTAGACAAGTAGTTATTGTTTTTATATCCATCTCATGCAAACAGTGGAATAGAGTATGGAAGCAAAAGTTTTGAAGCACAGACAACACTTCTCCTCACTGTAATCATTGAAGAGATGGTAACAACTTTAGTTTAAAACTCTTCTCTCTCATCCTATCACATAAAGTAGGGGAGATTTAGATGAGATGCTAATTTGTTATTACAAATACAAATTAAATTAGCATTACAAAACACTGCTTTATATTTGAATTATGATAGTACATTTGGGGAAGTTTTGAAAACTTCAGCAATGAGAAAGACTAAGGCTGTAGAACTTTGCATAACAAATATCACCCTACCACTTCCTAGGGTAAGATGGAAAAGCACCACTAAAAATTCCATAAAAATATATGTGCACATACTAAGTCTCTCCTTCCTGTTAGCCAAAGTAGTAGAAATACTCTACAGGAGATGTATGATTTTAAACATTATCTGATACCTCTCTGAGAACAGCAGTGGTAAATTTTAAGCATCTATTAAATCTGAATGCAAATAGATAAATAGTGATGAATTAAAGCATATTCTTTCAACCACAATTTTTCCTTGACAATCACTTCTGGTAAGCAAGTCTTCCATCTTTAAGCATCTTAAAAATGCCGACTTCTTAGAAGTTTTCCAGGACTTTCTGATGTATACTCCACCGCTAACAATATGCTGCCATCTCATAAAAAAAAAAAAAAAAAAAAAAAAAAAGAAAGCTTATAGTAATGTCCACTTAGCTGAACTTATGAGTTAGGAAGGGCATAACAAAATTAGAGATATTCCAGCACTTTCTGATACTGCACATACAACCGCAAGGGATAGGAAAACACCATGCAAGAATTCAAATATACACCCTCCCGTGCTGTTGGTCTAAACAGAGTCTATGTACATGGATGTTGCACATTAAGAATTCCAGGTGTAGAGATGCCTAGGCTACAAGTAGCTTCCCAATTTACACATGCATGACAGTACAAGATATATAACCATCAGAATGAACAAGTATTCCAAATTGTAGTTAAAAAATTGCTTTGTGTAGTTATACTGCACCAGTTTGTGGAGTTACAGTAGTAATTCTTTGATGTATTTAGCATGAGGCTACCATAAAACAAAGATAACTGGCTACATTGGTGAAATTACTTCACATTGTGTTAGACTGATAATTTCTTTTGAAGTTTATACAAAAAATAACACCATCTGCCCCACCTCATTCCTTTCCAACAATTAAATGTTGTTTACTTTACTTACTCCAGAATATAAACACAATAGATTTTTATGTAACACTTTCACAAACAAGATGGAGCATCATAAAGTTTTCTGTAACTTCACCTTCAATCTATGAAAAGCTAATTCAACTCCCAGAGAAGAAAAGCAGGTGATATATCCCCCTTTTGTAACACAGAAGCATGCCTTTGTTTTATGAAGATTTAAACACCTGGAGTCATGTTTTATCATTGCTACCAAAATCCGAAGAGAGATACCTTGTTTCAGTTCACACAAACAGAATTTCTGCTGACATTGTAAGGATGTATACAAGTTTCTGCAAGAAATGCAAATATTAGCATGAGAACTGAAACAAGAAAAATATTACTGAAGTTCTGAAATGGGAGCAAATTAGTTGTAGTTACTGTCAGTTTCACTGGTGTAGTCATAGTGCCCTCTAGCAGTTATAAGAGAAAATACAGTCCTTTATCTCAATGAAATGAAAATCGAGTCAGAACTGTCCTTGTTTAAGCCGAGAAAGGACAGTTTGCAAATGTGATCAAGAATATTTCTTCACGTTAAAAGCAAGGTACTTTGAGGGAATGGATAATCCTCTCAGCTTTTATTCACCAAATCTACAGAGTTGAGAAGCTCTGTAAAATGTGATTTCTTGTACCCTAAAGGCATATGTTTACTCTGTGGATCTCACTTATGTACATCCATTAGCAACATGCATGTGATTTTGACAAAAAGGTGGGGATTTTTACATGCATAGATGAACACACATACTTGTGAAGTCTTTGTTTTACCTACAAAGAAAAAAACATTTTCACATAAACATCTTTATTGCATGAGATTCTGTGCAAGATGAAGAATAAATTATGACCTTTAAAATCCAAGAAACTTTTTTCATTCCCTAGAGAGCAAATTATTGCATAGAGAAAAGACCTAGTATACCTAAGAGAGGAAAAATATTCCACATAGCTGCAGATCATTAGGAAAACATTTTGGAGAAGTTAGTGGTTCATTTTTTTTCCTTTCCATTCAAAAGGGCAGGAAGGCCAAGCAGCAGTCATAAATCATGAAGCTTATTTCATTATAAAATGGTCATCTGCACAATTCAAGTTTTGAGGCCCATAAATATTTTGTTTTATTTCAAATAAACTCCATAGCTTGTCAGGGGGAATTGTAAAGTTTACTTCGAAATTGAAAGTTTACTTTCATCCTTCCTTTTTAATGAAAAGTATATGCTAAATGATATAAAAAGATCTGCTTTTAAAATTTTTTAAAATATTTACCCAAATTATTACCCAAACTCTTAAGTGAAACTACAACTTAGAGAATAACCTTTAAATTAGAAAATCAGCTAAAAAAATACTCGTATTAAATGATTGGGTGTTGCTAACTTTAAAGATGGTATTACCCTCTTTGCAGCCAAAAGGTCAAAATAAAAGCTAACAAATAAATAGAAACATGTCACAAAGTTACCTAGATCAATCTATGCCCTTGACAGGGGAGCAGTAGGCCCAGAGGGATGAATGGGGGAGCAAGGAATCCCTGCTGATGCAGTACTGACATCTGTGCACCGTTTTTGTAGCAATCGGTACCTGTTGCTCTTTTACTCGCAGCAGCCCCACAACAGACGGATCTTCTGACAGGCCAGGCAAAACAGACAGCTGCTTAATGTTGTCTGTGTCCACAGCAGCTATTCCAGAGGCCCATCGATACCCCTCAGGATCCTTGAAATGCCCCCTTCTGAGATAATCAATACCTAGTATACATGGAGCCCCTGGGCCCGTCACAATAGGATGTTTCTGCCAGTCCTTACCAGTGAGGCTTATCTCAGCCTCCAACACAGTCAATTCTTGAGAGCCCCCGGTCACTCCAGAAATATGGATTGATTCTGTCCCTTTGTGTTTCAAGGGCATCAGAGTGCACTGCGCACCCGTGTCCACCAGGGCCTTGTATTTCTGTGGTTCTGATGTGCCAGGCCATCGAACCCACACAGTCCAATATACTCTATTATCCCTTCCACCCCTGACTGAGGGCAGGGCCCCTCTATTCATTACCTGTGGTAACTGGAGCAACTGCACTGGTGGTTGATCTGCCTTGTAATTCTTTCACCCGTACTCGCAGTACAGCAGTAGGTTCATGGTGCCACTTCCTCATGTCTTCTCCATGGTCACGTAGGTAATACCATAAGACAATTCGCGGTGTATTATCCCTTACTTGAGCTGGAGAGTGTTTGCCTCTAACAGCTGAGATTTTTGATGGTGCACGTGAGAAGGAAGGTTCATCGTCTTTAGTTAGATGGCTCGTATAAATTTCATCATCTCCTTCATCTCCTTCATATCCTTCGCTAGACTCATTTGATTATCCTGATCTTCATCAAGCGTCTCTGATACTGCTGCAGGTTTGTCACGGTTAATCAGTTGAGACACTTGCTCCGTCATTTTTGATATAGCAGCAACGGCAGAATGAATTGGGGACAGCAATTGTTCGTACTTTTGGAGCGTAAGAATTAATTCATAAATTAAGGGCGTTCTCTGTTGTTCCTGGTATCTGTCACACGCTGACGTTAGTGTAGCAGCATATTTGTCTGGTGCTGTTGTCACGATTTTCTGCCATATCTCAGGCGTCGTCCTCACTTTTTAAGGGTCGCGGTTTTGGTGTAGGTGGTTAGGAACAAAGTTAGGGTCATACAACATTTCCACCACGCCTATTTCCCTCAAATACTGGATACCCTTTTCCACTGTATCCCATTTTTTCATCGCAATCTTCAAGCCATTTTTGAAGGGATACTTTTCCTTCACGGCTGTTAACACTCGTTCCCAGAGGGAGGCAGCCTCATCCGAACACCGACTAATTCCTCTATCAATAGCTGGATCTCTGGCAATGGCGCCTAGTTGGCGAGCTTCATTACCATCCAGAGACAAGCTATGGGCCCCACTGTCCCAGCAGCAAACCAATTAGGAAACAAGAGTTTCATTCGGGCGCCGTGTAAACTCCTTTCTTGAACCTTGGATTTCAGTCATCTTTAGAGGCCGGCAAGTAGTAATAGAGACTTCCTCTTCATCACTCTCTTCTGCATGTCTCTTGGTTTTCCCTTTTGCCTTTCGTGATGGTGGTGGTTCTGAGGAGGGCCCCTCGCCTGGATCTTCCTTCACCTCCTCCTCCTCTTCTTCTCTTTTTCGTTCAAGACGTGAAGACACTCGTTTCCATTTCTTGCTCTCCACAGGAGCAACTGGTATTGTTATTGGTGTCTCCTGTGATTGATTAGATTTGACTTGGGGACTTTCCCCTTTGGCTTGAACCTCAGCTCGGAAACTCTCTCCAGAATGGTATTATATAGGGCACGGTAAGCACAAGCCAAACCCCAAATAAGTTGTACCTCCTTAGATTTATGTAAGCCGCATAGTCCCTGACTCAAATACTGGCTTAGTTTCTCAGGATCCCACAGGTGTTCAAGAGTAAAATCCCATGACGCTGTGGGTCCCCATGCTTCTAAAACCTTTCCTAAACCTCTCCATATTCCCTGCCAATCAACATTCTCTGGTTTTGGAGGAGACTCCTTCCCCTTATTACGAATGCATAGGAATACATTCAGAAGAATTGATGACACGCACACCAACATGACTGTTAATTCAGGATTCAAAAAACGTTTCACAAACTGAGGAGAAAACCCAGAAACTGGCCTGAACATCGTGTTGTTTGCAAAATTAGCTACTCCATTTGGGATGTAATTGTTTGTAAAATTAGCCATTCCTTCTTGGATGTAAATGTCAAAATTCAAATCATACCACACTACAAATAGGTAAAACATAGGTGTCTCCATCAGTGCCCTCAGGTAGTTATATATGAATGCAGTTCCACAGCACATAACTGTGAGATGGATTATTGGCCAGTAGGTTGTGAGTAACACCATTGCTTTTAATCCTTTACCCAGCACCCCCAGGATAACGAGTGGGTTCATTGCTGGTGCTTGCTAAAAAAAAAGGGTTAATGAATTGAAGCTAACAAAAAAAAAAAAAAAAAAAAAAGGCACTACCCAGACTAAGTAGTGTTCAAAGTTTACAAATATCCCAGAACACTAGCATTACGCCTAATCTTTCAAGGTCAGGTTTTCCAGCACAGAAACCTGAACTACTGATAATGCTCCTTAACAAAGCTCTCTAAGAGCAGAGAGAAAAAGAGATTTGTTCTAAAAGCTAAAAAGCTGCAGTCCCACGTTGGGAACCAAAAATCTGTCACGGAGTTGACCAGATCAATCTATGTCTGTGACAGGGGCTTCTCCCAAATGCTTCTCCCAGTGCTTTCAGCATAGTTTTTAACAACCCATTGTGTCATTCAGTTTTACCAGAAGCTGGTGCATGGTAGTGGATATGATAAATCCACTCAATGCCATGATCTTTGGCCCAAGTATTTACAAGAGAATTTTTGAAATGAGTCTCATTATTTGACTCAATTCTTTCTGGGGTGTAATGTCACCATAGGACTTGTTTCTCGAGACCTAATATGGTGTTTCGGGCAGTAGCATGGGGTACTGCATATGTTTCAAGCCACCCGGTGGTTACCTCCACCATCGTAAGCACATAACGCTTACCACTGCAAGATCGTGGCAAGGTGATATAATCAACCGGCCACGCCTCCCCATATTTGTACTTTTGCCATCGCCCTTCCCCCCAGGAAGGTTTCATCCTCTTGACTTGGTTAATTGTGGCACATGTTTCACAGTCATAAAAAATCTGTGCAATAGCATTCGTACTTAAGTCCACCCCTTGGTCTCTAGCGCATTTGTATGTTGCATCTCTTCCTTGATGGCCCGAGGTCTCATGGGCCCACCGAGTTAGAAATAATTCACTCTTGTGTTGCCAGTCCAAGTATATTTGAGCCACCTCAATTTTGACAGCTCTATATACCCCATGGCTATTTTGTTAGAATCATAGAATCATAGAATGACCAAGGTTGGAAAAGACCTAAAAGATCATCCAGTCCAACCGTCCACCTATTACCAATAGCTCCCACTAAACCATGTCCCTCAACACAACATCCAGCCTTTCCTTGAACACCCCCAGGGTCGGTGACTCCACCACCTCCCTGGGCAGTCCATTCCAATGCCTGACCACCCTTTCTGAAAAGTAATACTTCCTAATGTCCAGCCTGAATCTCCCCTGTCGCAGCTTGAAACCATTCCCTCTGGTCCTGTCACTAATGACACGAGAGAAGAGGCCGACCCTCAGCTCACTACAACCTCCCTTCAGGTAATTATAGAGAGCAATGAGGTCTCCCCTGATCCTCCTATTCTCCAGGCTGAACAATCCCAGCTCCTTCAGCCACTCCTCATACGGCCTGTGCTCCAGACCCTTCACCAGCTTTATTGCCCTCCTTTGAACACGTTCCAGGGCCTCAATGTCTTTCTTGCAGTGAAGGGCCCAAAACTGGACGCAGTACTCGAGGTGCGGCCTCACCAGAGCTGAGTACAGGGGGACAATCAGTTCCCTGTTCCTGCTGGCAACACTGTTTCTGATGCAAGCCAGGATGCCATTGGCCTTCTTGGCCACCTGGGCACACTGTCGGCTCATGTTCAGCCGAGCATCAATCAATAATCCCAGGTCCATTTCCTCTATGGAGTCCTCCAGCCACACCACCCCAAGCCTGCAGCGTCACCTGGGGTTGTTGTAGCCGAAGTGCAGGACCCGGCATTTGGCCTTGTTGAACCTCATCCCGTTGGCTTCAGCCCAGCTCTCCAGCCTGTCCAGATCCCTCTGTATGGCCTCGCTACCCCCAGGCAGATCCACACTTCCAGCCAATTTGGAAATTCCATCTGTGAATTTACTGAGGGTGCGCTCAGTGCCCTCATCCAGGTCATCAATAAAGATATTGAAGAGGACAGGCCCCAGCACCGACCCCTGGGGAACACCACTCACAACCAGTCGCCAGCTGGATTTAATTCCATTCACCACCACTCTCTGTGCCCGGCCCTCCAGCCAGCTCCTCACCCAGCCAAGAGTGTACCCATCCAAGCCTCGGGCTGCCAGCTTCTGCAGGAGAATGCTGTGGGAGACAGTGTCAAAGGCTTTGTTGAAGTCTAGGTAAACCACATCAACAGCCTTTCCCTCATCCACCAGATGGGTCACTAGATCATAGAAGGAGATCAGGTTGGTCAAACAGGACCTGCCCTTCGTGAACCCATGCTGGCTAGGCCTGATCCCCCAGTCATCCCGCACATGCCGCATGATCTCCCTCAGGACAATCTGCTCCATCCCCTTCCCTGGCACCGAGGTCAGGCTAACAGGCCTGTAGTTCCCCGGATCCTCCTTACGACCTTTCCTGTAAATGGGAGTCACATTGGCAAGCCTCCAGTCTTCTGGGACCTCACCAGTCAACAAGGAGCGCTGGCAGATGATAGAAAGCGGCTCGGCTATCACTTCCGCCAGTTCCCTCAGCACTCTTGGGTAGATCTCATCTGGCCCCATAGACTTGTGGCAGTCCAGTTGGAGCAGTAGGTCTCTGACTGTTTCTTCCAGAATCACAGGGGGGTTAGTGTGCTCCCCAGCCGAGATTACCAGGCCAGAGAGAGGAGTATCCTGAGGATAACTGGTCTGACTTTTAAAGACAGACGCAAAGAAGGCATTCAGAACCTCTGCCTTTTCCTTATCCTCAGAGGTCACATCCCCAGCCTCATCCAGCAAAGAGTGGATATTCTCCTTGGTCCTCCTCTTACGGTTAATATATTTATAAAAGAGTTTCTTATTCCTTTTCATCCCAGCGGCCAGGTTAAATTCAAGCTGGGCTTTTGCCTTTCTGATTTCACCTCTACATATCCTAATGACTTCCTTGTATTGATTCTGAGTTGCCTGTCACTATTGCCTGTTGCCTGTCTTTCCACAGGAGGTAGATTCTCTTTTTCTCCTGGAGCCTCAAGAATAGCTCCCTATTCATCCACGCCGGTCTTCTTCCCCGCCGGCTCATTTTGCAGCTCAGGGGGACAGCCTGCTCCTGCGCCCTTAAGACTTCCTTCTTGAAGAGCAACCAGCTCTCCTGGACCCCTTCACTCGCTAAGACTGAATGCCAGGGGACTCCCCCTGTTAGTCTCTTGAACAATTCAAAGTCCGCCCTCCTGAAGTCCAAGGCAGCAGTTTTACTATTCCCCCTCCAGGCTCCACCATGAATTGAGAAATCTATCATTTCATGGTCACTGTCCAAGACAGCCTCCAACCTCCACATCTCCCACCAGACCTTCCCTGTTTGTGTACAGCAGGTCTAGTGGGGCAGTTCCTCTCGTGGGCTCTCTGACCAGCTGCATCAGGAAGTTGTCCTCCATGCATTCCAGAAACCTCCTAGACTGCTTCTTCTGTGCTGTGCTGTACTCCCAGCACAGTCCCCCATGAGGACAAGGGCTGGCGACTGCAGCTCATGCCAGCTACTTACAGAATACCTCATCTGTCTCTTCATCCTGGTTTGGAGGTCTATAACAGATGCCCACCAGGGTGCCTGTCTTGTCAGCCCTTCCTCTGATCTTTACCCAAGGGGATTCAACGTTATCGTCCCCAGTCACAATCTCAGTAGCATAAAAGCATTCCCTAACGTAGAGAGCCACACCACCACACCACCTTCCTTACCTATCCTTCCCGAAGAGTTTGTAGCCATCCATTGCAGTGCTCCAGTCATGGGAGCAATCCCACCACTTTTCCATTATGGCAACTAGGTCATAGTTTGCCTGCTGCACAATGGTTTCCAACTCTTCTTGCTTGTTGCCCATGCTGCGTGCATTAGTGTAGACGCACCTCAGCTGAGCCCCTCGCCTCTCACCTAATCCCAATACCACTTCCCCAGGTTGATCTCTAGTAGGCCTGGCTTTATCCCCTTCCCCCTTCCTATCTAGTTTAAAGCTCTCTCTACAAGTCCTGCCAGCTCCTGGGCAAGTATCCGTCTCCCTTTTGAAGACAGGCAATTCCCATCAGCAGACCTCAGGCCAGGTGTTGAGTAGACCACCCCGTGATCAAAGAATCCAAAATTTTTGCACTTGCACCAGCCTCTCAGCCATGCATTTATAAGATGGCTTTTCCTGGTCATCTCAGTTTTTGTCTCTGCCACCAAGGGAATACTGGCAAACACTACTTGTATGCCTGCTCCACCAACTAACTTCCCCAGTCTCCTAAAATCATTTTTTATAATCCTCAGGCTTCTATCAGCGATCCCATCGTTTCCTGCCTGAACTATCAATAAAGGGTAATAATTGTTGTTCTTCAGTAGCCCGACTCTTGGGCACATGAGCATCTACACGGCGCACCTTTATGACTATATTCTTTATACGGGCAGCAATGTATTTCCACAGTTCAGCAGCCCAAATAGGTTTACCCCTTCTTTGCCAGTTATTTTCCTCCCACTGCTGTAACCACCCCTATAGAGCATCTGCCACCATCCATGAGTCAGTGTAAAGATAAAGCATTGGCCACCTGTCCCGTTCAGCAACATGTAAGGCTCGTTGGAGCCTTTACCTCCTCAAATTGGCTTGATTCTCCTTTCCCTTCAGTGGCCTCTGCAACTTGTCGTGTGGGGCTCCACACAGCAGCTTTCCATCTGTGATGCTTCCCCACAATACAACACGATCTATCTGTGAACAGGGCAAATTTCTTTTCACTTTCTAGTAGTTCATTGTATGGTGGGGACTCTTTAGCACATGACACCTCTTCTCATGGTGATGTTCCAAACTTTTTACCTTCAGGCCAGTCCATGTTGACCTCCTAAGATTCCTGGATGACTGAGGTTCCTCATCCAAGCTCGTTGTGTAATCAGTGCAATCCACTTACTCCAAGTGGCATCAGTAGTACGATGGGTGGAGGGAACCTTTCCTTTAAACATCCAGTTCAGCACTGGCAGTCAAGGTGCCAGAAGAAGCTGTGTTTCAGTAACGATTACTTCAGAAGTAGCCCGAACCCTCTCAATACATGGCTAAGATCTCCTTTTCAGTTGGAGCATAGTGCTCTTCAGACCCCCTGTATGCTCAACTTCAGAATCCAAAGGGTTGGGGCCTCAGGTCTCTCCAGAGGCTCTTTACCACAGACTCCAAGTGGGACCTTTCTCTCCAGCAGCAGTGTAGAGGATGTTCTTTACATCCAGTCTCATCTGTACTGGTCCCAGGGCCACAGCATAGGCTCTCTCTTGTTTAAACTGTTCAAAAGCCTGCTGCTGCTCAGGGCCACACGTAAAATCATTTTTCTTCCGCATCACCTGATAAAGGGGGCTTACAATGAGGTTGTAGTTTGGAACATGCATTCTCCAAAAGCCCACTACAACCAGAAAAGATTGTCTCTCTCTCGCTAGTGGGTGGAGACACAGTGATGATTTTGTCTATCACATCTTCTGGGATGTGATGACGCCCATCTTGCCACTTTATACCTGTGAAGTGAATCTCCTGGACGGGTCCTTTCACTTTGCTTTGCTTAATCCAAATTCTTTTGCAGGCTGGTTTTGCTATTATTTGCTCTCCCTTTGTGAAAATAACTTCTGCTGTATCAGCCCACACAACAGTATCATCAACGTACTGCACGTGCTCAGGAGCCCTGCCCTGTTCCAGTACAGTTTGGACCAACCCTGGGCAAATGGTTGGGCTGTGTTTCTACCCTGGGGCGAACAGTTCCAAGTATACTGAAAATCCCTCCAGGTGAAAGCAAACTGGCCTACATTCTGTAGCCAAAGGAATGAAAAAGAAAGCGTTAGCACTATCAGTGGTGGCATACCATTTGACTGCTTTTGACTCCAGTTCACACTGGAGTTCTAACATGTCCAGCAAAGCAGCACTCAATGAGGGTGTGTCTTCATTCAGGCCTCAGTAGTCTACCGCCACACCATTCTCCACTAGCTTTACGCACTGGCCATATGGGGCTGTTAAAAGGTGAGTGAGTTTTGTTGATCACTCCGTCTCTCTAGCTGATGGATCAACTTACGAATGGGGAGCAAGGAATCCCTGCTGATGCAGTACTGACATCTGTGCACCATTTTTGTGGCAATCAGAACTTGCTGCTCTTTTAATGGTTGCTACCATACAGACAGATCTTCTGACAGGCCAGGCAAAACAGACAGCTGCTTAATGTCGTCTGTGTCTACACTAGCTATTCCAAAGGCCCATTGATACCCCTCAGGATCCTTGAAATGCCCCCTTCTGAGATAATCAATACCTAGTATACAAGGAGCCCCTGGGCCCGTCACAATAGGATGTTTCTGCCAGTCTTTACCAGTGAGGCTTATCTCGGCCTCCAACACAGTCAATTCTTGAGAGCCCCGGTCACTCCAGAAATATGGATTGATTCTGTCCCTTTGTGTTTCAAGGGCATTAGAGTGCACTGTGCACCGGTGTCCACCAGGGCCTTGTATTTCTGTGGTTCTGATGTGCCAGGCCATCTAATCCACACAGTCCAATAAACTCTATTATCCCTTCCACCCCCGACTGAGGGCAGGGCCCCTTTATTCATTACCTGTAGAACTGAAGTAACTACATTGATGATTGATTTGTTTTGTAATTCTGTCACCTGTGCTTGTAGTACAGGAGTGGTTTGATCATGCCACTTCTTTGTCTTCTCCACGGTCACATAGGTAACGCCACAAAGCTATACATGATGTAGTTTTACTATTGTTTTTTGCTTGAGCAGGAAAGCATTTGTCTTTAATAGGTGAGATTTTTGATTATACAGGTGAGGATACAGGTGATACATGTTCATCACCTTTAATTAGTTGAATTTTCATTAGTTTGATCAGCTCCTTCATTAGACTTCTTTCATCATCCTGATCTTCAAGCGTTTCTAATTCTACTATGGGTTTGTCACAATTTGTCAATAGAGACAATCACTCATTTCATCTAGTCTGTCTGTTACTTGTGAGATGGCTGAAATGGAAGCGTGAGTTCTGGGTAGCTTTTGTTCAAAGTTGTGAAGTGTAAGTATCAGTTCAAAAACTGGGGGTCTTCTCTGTTGGTCCTTGTATCTTTCAAATGCTGCTGCTAGTGTATCAGCATACCTTTCTGGTGCTGTTCTTGTGAGTTTCTGCCATATATCAGTCATTGTTCTCACTCTCAGGATCATGGTCTTGGTGTGGATTGTTAGGAAAAAACATAGGGTCGTACAACATTTCCACCACGGCTATTTCCCTCAAATACTGGATACCTTTTTCAATTGTATTCCACTTTCTCATCTCAGGCTTCAGATTGTCTGTGAAGGGATACCTTTCCTTCACAGCTACTAACACTCGTTCCCAGAGGGTGGCAGCTCCATCCAAATATTTACTAATCCCTCTATCAATAGCTGAGTCTCTGGCAATGCCTCCTAGTTGGCAAGCTTTGTTACCACCTAGAGACAAGCTACAGGCCCCACTATCCAAACAGTGGAGCAACCAGGTAACAAGAGTTTTGTTCAGGCACCGTGTAAACTCCTTTCTTGAGCCTTGGATTTCAGTCATCTTCAGAAGTCAACGAACAGTAATAGAGACTCCATCACTCTCCTCTCCATGTCTCTTTTTCCTGTTGTCTTTCCAGATGATGGTGGTTCTGAGTAGGGCACCTCGCATGGATCTTCCTCTACCTCCTCCTCCATTTCTTTTTTCACAAGTTCTAGGTGCGAGGACACCCGTTTGCATTTCTTGCCTTCCACAGGAGCAACTGACATTGTTACTGGCGTCTCCTGTGTCTGATCAGATTTGACTTGGAGACTTCTCCCTTTGGCTTGAACCTCAGCTTGGAAACTCTCTCTCTCCAGAATAGTATTATATAGAGCGTAGTAAGCACAAGCCAAACCCCAAATAAGTTGTACCTACTTAAATATATGTAGGCCGCACCATCACTGACTCAAATACTGGCTTAGTTCCTCAGGAGTGAAATCCCATGACATTGCGGGTCCCCATGCTTCTAAGATTTTTCCTAAACCTCTCCATATTCCCTCCCAGTCAACATTCTCTGGTTCTGGAGGAGGCTTCTTCCACATAACACAAATGGAGAGGAGTACATTCAGGGAGTACATGCACAAGAGTATGAACACAAGCATGACCACTAACTCAGCATTCGAAAAATGTGTGATGAACTGAGAAGAAAGTCTGGAAACCGGTTTGAACATCATGTTGTATGTAAAATTAGCTATTCCATCTGGGATGTGTCAAAATTCAAATCATACAACAATGCATATAAGTACCAGGCAGGTGTCTCCATCAGTACCCTTACTTGGTGATGTGTATGGGAATATTCCTGAACCTCTGATTGACCACTCGAGGTGAGCAATGAGTCAGCTCTGGGAGCACAGGTGAAGATGATCCTCCTGTGCTACTTGAAGGGGTAGAGCCTGGCTCCACCTCTTTTAGACCCTATTTAAGAGCTGACTACCAGTGAGGAATGATCTCTTTTGGAGATTGCTCTTCTTGGAGTCTTCTCAGTGAGCCCAGGGCAAGGGTAAACTTTCCATCCATTCTTCTTTAGCATGATAACCTGTTTAGTCTATATTTCTTGTATATTTCTTAATTATAACATCTGTATATTCATTGATTATACAGTGATATATAAACACACTTTCACAACAAGAAAGCATGATGTTAATAGGAGGCCAGTAAGTTCCAAAAAACGTAATGGCTTTTAATCCCTCAGACAGCGCTCCTAAAATAAAAAGCAGATTCATAGCTGGTAGCTGTTAAAAAGGAAAAACAAAAATAAAAAACACTTCGTACAGTGTTCAGAGTTTGGCAGATTGCCCAGACTACAATCTGATCTATGAAGGTCAAAGTAGATACCAATGCTTCTAAAGTCTCTGGGTTTAAAGGAATTCTTTTTTTTTTTTTTTTCTGCTAACATTAAAAGCTTTAGAATGCCTGCATTCTCCACCAAAAACTGTCACAGAATTATCTTGATAAATCTACACCTGTCACAGGAGGCAGTAGGCCCATGGGTCCCATGGCTCCAAAAATGGGAATGGAAAAAGGGAAAGGTAGGGAGATGGGTTCAAAAACAGAACAGCAGCAATGATCTAAAGAGGAAAACTTAATTTTACTAAATATGATATCGGAATGCAAGGTAACACAATATAATATATTCTAATTTAAATTGAGGCTAATAAATTAAAGAAAATAAGAAACCAAAGAAAATAAGAATCAAAGAAAATAAGAGAGTGTTCAAAACCAAAAGGCCTACTTGGAACAGGAAGCACACGGCTTGGAAGCACACCCACACACACTGCCAGACAGTGAGCGAGAGAGAGCTCCAGACAAAGAGTGAGATCCTGTGACTTCCTCCTATGACTTATCTTCCTCTCTAACCATGAAGTCCTCTGGGATATGTAGTTCTTCTTCTGTTCTGAGAATCAGGTATCCGAAAAGTTGTCAGTCCACAGAACTGGATTATTAACTCTTTAATTATCCTTGCTTTACATGATGTTATGATGTGAAATACTGATAGCAAAATTACAAAACCATGACAACAAACAAACAAAAACATGTCTACTGTAGATGCTTATTAAAAAATGGCTTTTGAAGTGTACATGGCCCACAGTTTCTCTCCCATTTCCTGAGAAATACTAAAATCTTGTTCATCAACTAGCACAGACAGATTTGTTGAACTCAATATTGCAGTCCTTGCTAGAGAAAGTTAAGAAACTGAATTAACAGAGATTCCAAGGCTGATCCTAGAATTCAAGTTTTCAAACTCAAAAATACTATTAAAAAGTAAGTTAGATTAGTTCATTTTCAAATACAAAACTGATCTCAGCATTACAAGCTTACAATAATTTCAGTGTTCAAGAGGCGTCTCAGTGTTCAAGAGGCGTCTGGATGACGTGCTGCATGATATGGTTCAGTATTAGTGGTGGCAATGGTGATGAGGAGATGGTTGGACTGGATGATCTTGTAGGTCATTTCCAACCTTGTGATCCTATGATTCTATGATTCCATAAGAAGGAAATTAATCTTTCGTCATATGAGTAAAGAAAAGCAACATCCAGGTGAATTTTATCAAGAACACATGTAGAAGAAATTTTCAAAAAATGATCTATGAGAAAAAAAAACTAAAGAAAATGTCCTCGTGTAGCAGTACGTTCTTGAAATCCCACTCATCAGCAGCCCACATAGATCTAAAGAGAATTCAAATAAAGACTGAAATGTGTAGTCTATTTCTGTTACATCTATTTTTGATGCCTACAGTTTCAAAGAAGTTCAGAATAATATATGCAAATACTTTAATATAAAAAATGAAAATAATTATTTATAAAACAGTATTTAGGCTACTATGTGAAGAAGACACTGGGGGATTTGCAAAGGTCTACACAAGTCCACAAAAACTACCAGTCTTTTTCACCAAAAATTAGTTTACAATTATACTGCCTCAATGGAAAAACAGATTTATTTTTTAGTTTGTGAAATCTTGATTAAGAATGACAAGTACTCAAGTGCTGTACGCTAGAGCAGTACAAAACAGCTCCACCTAGGACAAAAGATAAAGAACCATCACTGTTCACTTTGATAATTAAATCCATTACTTTTTTTTTTTCTCCAATAAAAATCTCAGATTTCTGCTATTTGTTTCAGTTTTCCTAATTTTGTTAATTTAAACTTATAAATCGCAATGAAATCTAAGCAGCACAAGATTAAATCTGACCACACCTATTGCAATATTAGAACAATGCTGAATTACAAAAAATAAAAATGAAATGATGTGTCACTGATGTTTCTTTATGTTACGTTGGGTTTTGGTAAAAAAGTGTTTCAAATCATTTTGAAAAAAAAAAAAAAAAAAAAAAAAAAAGAACATGCCTTTGCTGTGTATTTTGTGAGACCTCCTTGTTCAGAATTCCACATTAAAAAGAAAACATACAGGGGACATAAGATGCTTCCATTCAAAACAATTACTTTGAATCAAAATTTCTTGCACAACTATCTTTTATGTTTATGAGATAAGTGACAATTAGAACTGTGTCCACTGCATCTAAATAAGTAAATAAAACAAATCAGACAAATGTATGGTTATTAAAAGCTATTCAACGGCCAACAAAAATAGTAATCTTGCCTAGTCTGGGGATCTCTGCAGAGTAGATGGTCAGCAACAAAAATGAACCTTCTAAGTTAGGCAAAATTCTGCCGTACTGCTTCAGACACCTAAGTTAACTGAATAGTATTTTTGGAGCCTTTGTCTAGTTAAGAGAGACTGTCTTCAGAATTCTTTAGAAAATAAGCCTATTTTAAATGCCTAAAGTTGTACTAGTACTTTTCAATCAGTTCTTTTTCTGCTTAAGAAATAGACTTGCTACGACTTGGTTGGCAAGTCAATCATTTGCCTTTGTGTTCTGGTAATATAACTCATTTATTTCAAATTGGAAAACTCATAAGAGAAAAATAACTACAACACTGGTAATAAGTAATGCTTGAAAGAGGCATTCTTGCTGTTTTACTGCTTTACAGACAGTAACACTGACTTACTGACTCCCACTACATAACATTTTCTGTAATTTAACCAAATGTGGCTTACTACTATATTGCCATTTAACTACATATTAGAACACAATTTATTCAAGTACTTCACCACCTAGCTGGAAAAGAAAATACTTTCTTAAGTGTTTACCTTATTATCCAAAGAAATTTGGAAAAGCGTTCTGGGAAAAACCAGTGTTCCTGGTGTTTCAGACTAGGAAAATCCACTTGCAGAACTGTTAAAAAAAAAACACCACAATTATTTAAGCTAAGCATAATAGAGGTATACTTAAGAATGCACTCAGAAGGATCAACTAAGAAAAGAAAGAAATGAAAATCAGTAGGATGCTTGGTTTGTTCAGTCAAGATGCAAAGAAGTAGCTCCAGATGACAAGAAATCTCACTGAATGCTATTCTGATAAAGACCTCACTGGACCGAACTGAAATTACAAAAGTTATTTACGGTAGTAGCAAAGGAAAGAGCAAAGCCAGGCAAGGAATACCAGAACTAAGTAAAAACAAAAACAAACAAAAAAAACCCAATACCTGACGGGGGGGGGGGGGGGGGGGGGGGGGGGGGGGGGGGGGGACTGGGGGGGGGGGGGGGGGGGGGG